>NW_021940535.1:7847021-8113717 GCF_001715985.3 Manacus vitellinus | reverse complement strand
GGGATAAACAATAGCATTTTCTTTCATTTCCACTAGAAAGGAGTGAAACCCACAAACAAAATTGGACATCAAGCCATCTCAAGAGAGGCAAAGACTCAGTCTGGGGCTTGTAACAGGTTTCCCATACAACAGAATATCAGAGCTTTAAGGTCCTCTCATCTCATAGCTCTGCAAGCCTAGAAACAAGGAGGTCAAGGGCACTGCAAGAACAAGACTCCTACATTTTAAGGGATGACAGTGCTCAAGTCATACAGAATCAAAAGGTGTTAAAATGACAACAGTTTCAGCTATGGGAATGTTAAGTCATTCTTGCAGCTGTTTTACATCAGTTGAATTAATCTTTCTTTCCCTATGAGCCCTGGATGTTTGGACTAAAGGTTAATCAGTCAGACTGCCTTTTAGTTGGAGGAATGTATTTTTATACTTCCTAATTCACTGCAGAAATAAGCTTTTTATAATACCTGTGCCCTTCACAGAGTGGTATTTAGATATTATAATCACTCCCATGAGTGGCCTGCATAATTAAACTGTGCCTTCATCCCTCCTGGACAGTGGGGACATTGCAAGCTCATACAGACCACTTATTTGCTGTTCTGTCACTTATCTTTTATACCCACAACACACAAAGAGTAGGAGGTAAAATTACATAGAATATGTAGCTGAAGAAGAGATGAAAGGAAAAGGGCAAAGTGAGTTAAGCTAACTCAGGTGCTGATCTACTTGCTCACCTATAGCTGCACCACTGCTGTGGGGCCCATCCAAGCACTGTATACCATGAGAACAAATGGCAATAAATATAGACAGTCTTATACACCTTGCAGGGCACAGTCATCATTTCACATGAGTCCTTTTCCATGTGCTTAGGAAGTTCAAAAAATACTAAACAGAAGAGCAGCTTCCATCCTGATCTGTGCTGGAGCTTCCCCCAGCCGGTGAGGCAATCTGCACTCTGCTGTGCTGTGACTGAGGCCCCTGTAGCTGCACAAGGGTGAACTGAAAATGCCACTAAAGGGGATAACCACAGATTAGAAGATGATTAGAAGTACAGGGAAACCTTAATATGGCAAACAGGTGAAACATAGACATCCTTTTCTACAGACAGTACTGGTATGTCTGTGGTGGTTAACCAGTTACTACCTTGCTCATGCCCAGACACCATGCACTATTCTAAGTCTATTCTTATTTGTCTCCTGGTGCCTTCTGCTCCTGTTTATGTGAGGTAGCATCACCAATGAAATCATTTCCCCATTCAGGCATGGGTCCCAACCTAACCTCTTTCAGCACTATGTACTTCTGCAGAAAAGCAGTCCTTAGATCAGTCCCAAGGGTCATTCACTCCTTTTGACCTTTTCCCTTGTAATTACCAGGGCTCCATAATAGACTTAACCATGGTCATACATCATTATTTGTGGCTGTCATTTACCCTACCTAGATCCATCCATACTAAATCCCCATCCTTAGGAAAGCTGGTGGCATTACCTTGGGTGCAGAAGGAAGTTTGGGAAATATGGCTGCTCCCAAGAAACTCAGAAAAAAAGTCTCCAACAAGATGGTGCCACCAAGCCACCCTGATCATTGCAGCAGACAAATTACCTCCTGATTCATTCTGTCCCAACAAATGTTTGCAAGGGCTGCCAGGAAGCAGCCACATTTGTTTAATCAGAGCCTCTGGAAAATTAAACGCTTTTGATGCCTGTGATAGATATCACCTTCCTCCCCCTCTCTTGCTCTGTTCCCCAACCACAGTGCTAGATCTGCTCTCCTCCTCTGCAGCACAGTGAAGAATGGAATGCAGATGAACAATTCAGAGCCGATAAATCAATCTTGTTTTACTTATTCTTGCTTCCTCCTCAGCTTTCCTCCCACTGCTGTCCCCTGCCACACAAATACACATACATATAAGTACTGTCTCAGCTAGGTTCAGTATTTTTCTTTCTCCTTTTGTCCCATGGTACATAACAAATTAACCTCATTAGTATCAAGACTCCCACCATGCCTTCTGTACTCTGGCTGGTGCTACATCACCTGGGTTCATACTGGCCTCTTGTGAACTGAACTCCCACTGCAAAGGATGCAAAGGACAGTTATGAATTTTAGAATATACCTATGCTTCTTTCTAAATAGATTTTTCTTTCTAAAACATGATGTTCAGATAAGATTAATCAAGGAAGACCCACACAGGGAAGAGCTAATTAAAAGGTTTTTCCCCACTCTCTTTGGTAAGAAATCTAGGGAGTGACAACTGGCTAATTTGGTTGCAGAATACACCCTGCAAGGTGCTGGTACACAAAACTATCACAGTGAGACTGGTTATGAATTCTGCTTGGTTTCTAGTTGTAGACTAAATAATTACTTGCTGTTAAAAGATAAACAGTTGTTTGCTCTTCCTTGGGTGTTAAGAAAGTATTAGCAAAAAAGAAGTATCCTTCTCAAACCTTCTAGTAACAGCAGGAACCTGGGTCTGGGTAGAGAGGATCACAGTACAGACTCAGCTCAGAAAGGAAAGGTTTTTGCTGCTTTTTCCTTTTTGAAGTGAGGAAGATGTGACTGATCAGGATTCACAACTTGGTACATAGCTATTCACAGCTGATGATGGGAATAGAGATGCTTGTTTCTGTCAATACAGAACCCATCCTGTAGGTTTTTACAATGTTCATCTGCTGGTTTGCTGTGCCTCTGTCTTTGCTTTTTTTAAACATACTTAAATTGCTATCATGTTTCACAAAATTATAATTTAAAAAAAAGAGGTAGTTCTCATACATGTCCAGGGCACTTTAATTCAAAAAGGATTTTACAGCCATTTTTACTGTGAGAAAGCTGTTAAGAATTCCTTACAAATTAAAGGAACACATGGATTGGTTCTTTCTATACAACCTCAAATGTGTCAGAGCAGTGAAATAAATTATGCTATTTCAGACATATCATGTTGTGTTATTTTTGGTAGTTCCCAGCAGTTTGGCAAAACAGGAAATGCAAACCACCACCATGAAAGGTTCTGTTACACTTTCTATAATCAGTATCATGCATGGATTTTTGCCTAGTGATGACAGTATTTAACATCTCAGGTATTTGGTAGCCATGCTTATTTTATTGTGGTCACCAGAAACATCTGCAATAGCAAAATACTTCAAATAGGAGCTAATATGGAACTTGGGAACTTGACTTTTTAAATGTCTCAGGGAGCTCAGAAGTCTGTATATTTATAATTGTAAAAGTCATATTAACAAATGTATCAGTGGGCACTGGTAGGGGCACTTAGCTCTGGTTGGCTCCCTTGCTTTCATGCTCTGGAATCTCTCCTGAGATGAGCGGACTTGCTCCTGAGCCAGGACTTCCAAAACCTGATGCTCACTAGCAATTATACATGTAATATACCAAGCAGAATTGTGCAGTCTTCCTAGCTATAAGCACAGAAACAGGAGTAAAGAGTAAATGAAAATCTTATTAGGAAGCAAGTACCCACAGCACAGAGAGATATTCACTGGGTAAACCAGTGCAATCTTAATGGAAATTTTAGAGGAGGACTGCCCTATTTGCTAACGTTTTCTGCTGCAACTGCTGTGATACAGCTGGCAAAACTCCCTTTTGGAGTAAATAAGCTTAGCTCCATTGAGTGTAATTAATGGT
Source organism: Manacus vitellinus (assembly GCF_001715985.3). Classification (NCBI taxonomy): domain Eukaryota; kingdom Metazoa; phylum Chordata; class Aves; order Passeriformes; family Pipridae; genus Manacus; species Manacus vitellinus. The sequence continues at coordinate 8,110,090 of NW_021940535.1, read as the reverse complement.
ATTAATTTATTTCAACAAAGTTTTGTCCATCTTATATCTGGATGAGCCAGATGCTATATACATATACATTATGAACAACCACACTGAGGGAAAACTCTAGGGAATAGGCCTCAGGACTGTGTTTTATCTTTATGCTTTTAACAGGAATGCTGCATCAAATATAGCTTGTCATAAGAGTTCCTCTTTTTTCCTGTCCTTATCTGAACTCAGATTATTCCTGACAGATGAATGAGGTGAGTACCTTCTTTTGCAGCAACTATTACTGTCCAGCTATGGCCAATATTGCAGAGTGCTGTGGCCAAATGTCCATCTCTATTACAGGAGAGTGTCCAAATTTTGCTCTCTAGCTTGAGAAAAACAGAGTACAGTGCCTAATAAGCCTTTTTACTTAATTTTCTTGTATTTTAATGTATTATAACAACTGCAATAACCTCATTTCACTTTCTTCAGTCCTAGTAATTTGACATACAAGGTTCAGAGCCTTTCAGTTCAGACAGGACCATTAGATCATCTAGTCTGAACCATCTCATACTAACATCTGGCTTAGACAGGCAGATACTGAGAGGTGTCAGGGAGACTATTTTATCAGTCTTTATATCTCCATTAATTTGATTTTAGAAATAACACTTAACAACCTATAATGGGCCTTCTGCAGCTGTATTCAACAGAAGCAAATTGGCAAAAATGCATGAAAATTGGGGAAATTACAACAAAACAGAACAAATGTCACATTCTCACTAAGGGACTGGGGAAGAGGTTTAACGCTCCTAAACCAATTTCCCTCTTTCTCTGTTTGAGATCCATCTCTCATCCATGTATATCTACAAATGGACATGTCTTCCACTAGATAAGGCCAAGACTGTGGCATTTGTTGCATCTTACAGGTGGCTCCATGACTCAAGTCGTACATGAGGCAGTTTCTGAAGAATTCCCTCATCCCTAGTCATAACTGTCTGCAAAAAGAACATTCACCTTCAATGAGAAAAAAAGCAATTTTGTGGCTACATTTCTGCAATATTTATAATTATTTCTGCAATATTATTATTATTTATAATATGACTTTCCTTACCCATGTGCAATAGTATAACTAACCTGAAAGCAACTTAAAAGTGATTATTGGGCAGAATTGGGGTTTTTTTAAAGACAATTAATGACAGGTTGTACTGCTGGTTACTGAAGGTCATTAATTTTTACTGTGATTGTAGGAAATATGTCCAGGTATTTACCTATAGTACAAATTACAGAAATGATAACCAGAAAGGAATTAATGCATATCTAAACACATGCACATATAATATACAGGGCCCAATTTAGATGCTTTTTAAGTCTTAGCCATAGGTGGGAGTGCATTCATGCCGAAAGCCGGGTATTACTGTGGGAACATATTGAAGATACAGATGCTGCCTTAGGCAGCCCTTCTTCCCACGCAAATCCTCCTTTGCCAACACTTCGATCGGTCTGCGTGGATGTAAGGTGCAGAGATAGAGTAATGCAGGCTCACACACGCTTCTTATGTCTGCTTCAAGCCTGCACTGCAACACTCTTCTCCCTAGTCTTTGCCACAAAAGTGGCAAGGTATCTTTTCACAGGTTAGCTAGTTTCTGGGGCTTTGAAGGATTGTAAAATGAAGTTCCAAATCCAAAATTGAGCTAGCTGCAATTTTTCTCTACCCATCTGCAAATGCATTAAGTGGTGGTGTGAGTCAAGTCAGAGAATGATCATAACATGAGTGGCAGAGGACATTTGAAACTGCACATGGAAGAATGTAGGTCCTGAGTTTGATGGCATAATGATGAACTGTGTTGTTCTGACAAGAACAAGACAAGAAAACAACAAAAGCTCTTGCAAATTCCCAGCCATGATTTGTCAAATTTTTTAAATGCCCAGAAACAAAAAGGTGCATGCGTGTTTGTGTTTCCTGATGTAGGTATGCCATCCAATTTGCCACATTAAAATCTGCCACATGCTGTCTCTGCATCTACCCTTGATATATGTACTCCAGTTGTCTTTTTTTTATTATTTTTTTTTTGTAATATTACTTTTTCAGTGTGATTTTCACTCTTCAGATATCAAACATACTGTCTATATTCTTACCCCTTCTTTTTCAATTGAGCTTTCCAAGGCTGTTTCTGGGGTCAATGGAATCCAAAAAAGAATGCTGTACTGCAGTGCCTAGTAACCAACTCCTTGAAATTTTCACCCATGTATTGTATCTAACAGCTCAATGTCTATTCCATAAGCTTGCCAGGGAGACGGGTGCACAACCTCTCTTCCCACGCCATCATTCCACAGTTCAGTTTCTGCCAACCACACAGAACACATGAGAAAGAGAGAACTCTCTATGGCACTTTCTTGTTACTTATGGAATGGCATGTTACCACATGTGCTGACTACCTTGTAAGCAAGCAAGATACTTCCACACTGCAAAGACTTGTAGTCTAGATAAGGCAAACAGGACAGTGTGACACACTCATGTGGAAAGAAAAATCACAAGGCTGTGTAACAGCTCCATCTGTCTCTAAGGTACAGAGTCCTCACCTCAACTATTATGACTCTCCCTCTAATGGTGGGATATTATAGAAGCTGCTGGGTTTTGTAGAGAGAGTGGAGCCCAGCAAATGTTCAACCTCTCAGAAGACTGAATTCTGTTGAGTCCTGCTAGTTCTGACCATGAACTCTTTACAAATATTAAAGAGAATAGGTTTCAGTTTATGAAAATACCAGCTAAGAAAAATACAAAAATATAAAAAATGTATATATTTGGGAAAGCAGATGAGGAGAGGCCTTGAACCACTGTTCTTGCTCACACTCAATGTAGCACATGCTGTCAGCCACCAGTCACTAGAGTACAGTTTTGACTCCACTGAATCACCTCTCATAGCCAACAACTAGCCTTTCAAATAGTCAACTTCCCGAACAGCAATTAAGGATTAAAATTCAGTAGGGAGGGAAGATAGATGCAAATCAATCTTTCTTATTTCTTTATCTTCTTGAAGAATTCTTGCTTACTAAACTTGTATTACTTTGAGTTTCACTAGGGGAGATCTCTACTGTCACATTCCAGAAATCAACTAAGCATCCCTACGTTTCTTGCTACTCTTGAAAGGATTTTGTGGATCGAGCTTACAATTGACATGGATTGCATACAACAGCTTTCTATTGTGTTCCCAGTTCTACAATCCCTGGGAATAGTTGTTTGAATCTTGTTCAGATGGCATGAATGGAAAGCACATGCTGGTTCTGCAGCTGATAGATATGCTTCTTTCTTAGTGACTCAGGTACAAGAGGCTTGAAAACTTTTACCTTTCTTCATAGACAGTGAGTCCTTTATTCAGAGTCCTTTACATAGCCTGATATCCACTCTAGTGCTCCACATTGCCCATCTCTTTTGACAAACGAAGCAGATTAGCAAACACTCCTTATTTGCCAATTTGAGGAGTTCTGTCCTGCAGCTCTCTGGTCTCTAAGCCCCACATATCGGCTTTGTGTAGTTTCCCACGACTGCATAGCCTGAACTCAAACACAGGCACACATTTCTAAGCTGTTAGCTTACAAAACCACATCAACAGAACCTTGGAGAAACTAAACCTCTGTCCCTAAAGGCATCATCATTACAATTCACCCTGTAAGTACATGAATTATAACCAAGATTGGCCTGCTGGGAAATGGAGTGTTTTTTGCATCCAGGTTACTTGGGACACTGATCTACTTTAAATGTCACTGAACACTAACTTAATACATCATGCTGGAGGGCAGCGTTCCCACTGGTAAGAGACCTTCTGCTTTTTTTTCCTTCTCCCAGTAAGTGCTGCCATACCTGAAATGAGAGTAGAGGACTGTGCTCTTCCTGGATCAAGCCAGCATAAGGAGCTGTCATAGAACAGAGGGAACATATAACCTGGAACAAGCAACTAAAATCCATAATGATCAAAAGGGCAAATTGTTCACTCAAATTCACCCAGCCATTCTTGTTTGTAAGACTAGGAAGACAAGAAAACTAAAGGAGTAAGACTATCCAGAAATTAAAGGAGTTTATTTGAATGGATTGGTGCCCAAATGCTTTTGGCACATAAACAGTCTATGGGAAGAATAATTGGGAAGATACAAATGAAAACAGAAGCAAGTAACCTTTCAGCTAAACATTAGAAAAATAGCATCAGGCTATGGAATCACCTTCCAATGTAAATGGAAGAAATAGCCTAGGCTATTTAAAAATTAGCTGGACAAATCACATGCTAAGTTCCATGCTCCCTGGCAACCTAAAAAGTCTTTTGTCATCTACAGTGGACATTATTCTATCCCGATTACAGATGTAAAATGTATTAAGTTTAAGTAAAAATGTCATTTATTATATCCTACTTTGGGTGCATCACTTATCTAATGGGATGTCTCATAGGAAAGCAATTTAGTAGTGCAGTCAATAACACTGTCTGCAGTTTAAATGGGACAGAATTAGCATAAATTCAACTTAATAGGGGCACGTTTAGCTAAGACCAAGTAATTGTGCTACATCACAGCAAAATTCTACAATCCTGAAGTTTTATAACCACTAAATGAGACTATAGGAAAAATGCATATATGAAATACCTGACTAACAGAATGGGTGGTTTTAAGCGCAGTGATTTATTTTTTCATTGCTATCACATTCTGTTGCTATTCGAGGTTTTTTAATGGCCCCTTCACTTAGTTAATATGGATAATTATCAGAACGAGCAACTTTCCAAGTACTTGTACATTCTGTTCCACTACCATACAGAAAGCCATGCCTTGCTATCATCTAGCACTGGAAAACAGGTGGTGGATGGCTGCTTTACTTCAAAATCTCCCAAAAGCATTTAGATTCTGATACAATTGCTTCTAGTAATCCTTGCTAAATTACAGAAAATGACCTTATTATATATTCCAGATTTTCCTCCTCCTCAGCAAGATGATATAGTCAACCAAAAATTAATCTGCCAGCCTAGAGATCTAGACAAATGCTATTACTTTTTGTAGGTAAAAGAAGAGTCCAGGCTTTGTTAAAGGACATGAGCAATCCATTAAGAATAGCTAATCTAGAACCCACAGAAACATGTTACTGCAAGAATGAGTCAGGCAGTAATCATCACAACATACTTATAAATAGCACAGAAAAGCATTAATTCAAAATGAACTTCTCACCTCATAAAGTTATGATACAGAGCAAGTCATGTGCCAGGGAGGTGGTTTGTCTGTTACCTGTCTCCTATGCCAATTCTTGATGGAAAAGTTCATCATGCTCTAGGTAATTAGACGAAACTTTTCTTCTAATCTTAGATGTGGACAGCCTGTCAGTGGCAGACTCCCTAGTTACCTTTCAGTTGTCAATGTGTCGGTTGTTAGTCTAATTTTTATACCACTTCCTCAAGAATATGACAGCCATCAGCTTACTCTATGAATGACTACATGATCTCCCTTGGGTTCACTATTGAATAAACCCGTATTTGTCCACCAGACAAATACCTGATATTCACCAGCTAGAGTAGTATTTAAAGCACCTTCTCGCTCTAAGCGATAAAAAAGAAATTTCATCATCTACCTTGGTTATCCACAGACGGAATGGTTGGCTGCCATATTCCTGAAGAAGAGGAGGTATAATAAGTAGGTTAAATGAGTGAGGGGGAAGGTATACAGATATAAAAGGGATCTGTAGCAGCAACTTAATACCTTCCCACACGGAACAAGAATTTGTAGCATCAGTGCATACCATTTAAAAGTTCAGAGTAGGAACTGGAACCATTTAACTGAATCACTAGAAAATCACAGCGACTAAGTAATCAATTCTACAAAAGTGTACACTCAAAAGTCTGTACAGGCTCCATTTCACTGGTTGTATCAAGCTTATTTTAAGTGCTGTACTCTGTATTCACCTGTTTTTCTCCATGCACGAAAAATATAACTCAGAGCACACAGAAATAGGTCAGAGGCAACAGATGTCAAGTGCCAAAGACCCTGTTCCCTAGTCCATTTTAGGAATATATATAAAAAATATGGCTTAATTTACCAGAGATGTAAGAAGCTAATTGACCATGTTTAGGACACCATAGATCAATCAAACTATTTTAATTCAAATGCTTGAGTTCACATTTAAAAGCCTACCTTTAGTTTAGTGTGTAAACCTAGGAAACACTGAATATTTCTTTAGCGTTATAAACTACCCTTAAAGTCTACCTTTGTTACCACTTAGCTTCTGATGGATTTCTGTCTGCTGAGTTTCTATATCACTTCAGCATTTGTTTTTTCATAATTATTTTCCAAAGCAAGGTGACCAATCTTCAGTAGCATATTTGTATAAAAATTCAATCAGCTCATGATAGTTAGATTTACATGGTTTAGGACATAATTTAAGCATTTAATTCTTCCAATTCTTATTAAATTTTAATAAAAGACCATGTCTGAAAAATCAGGGTTTTATCCAGATATGATTCAAAACATCCTGAAAATAACTGCTTTTAAAATTGTAATCATGAATTACTTTGTAAGGAAGGAGAAAACAAAGTGTGTGTGTGTACGTCTGTATGTGTGGTGATACTTGTGTGAAATGCATCTTTAAACCCCCTGCCATGAGAACTCTGAACACAATATTTACTCATCCCTCAAAAAACCACATATCCTGGTACATAGGAAGTTAGTCACTCCAGAGAGGAACATGAGGTACCATACTGTGAGCTGTATTTCAAATAAAATGTGTTCAACTGTTTCTATTATAAACCTGTTTCCATTATAGTACTATCAGTATCTCGGGCAAAAGTAATTTAACTGGGTGAAGCAGAATTGGAAACAGTACTTGGAATTATTATTTGAAAGAAAATAATTTCACCTGCCTGCTGGCTTTATTTATGAGTGCTATTTAAACTTTGAATAAAAACAGGAATGTGTATTTTTTCTTTCAAAAATGTTATGAAGAGTTACCTCCACTGAAGTTTCTCTTAGGTTTCAAGTAATTACAGGCAACACAGAATTAAGGTATGTCCTTATTCCATGCCCCTTTGTCTTGAAATTCCAAGGCAGGCCAAGTTTCTTGAAACATGGCAGGCCAAGTTTCATCATGAAAATTACCAGAGAATAAGGATTTTTCCATTTCCAATTAGTTCTTCAAAGAGCAGTACTATGAAAAATAAAGGGGAAGAAGAATGATCTCAGTTATCTACCAGTGTAAGGTCTGCTGACTGCAGCAGGAAGAAATGAACACTAAAGCTGGGCACCATTCACCTGGCTTCTCAAAGCATCTGGTACACAGGAATCAGCTGAATTGGCTCAGCTTGTGAAAGCTTCACCCATCTGAAATCCTGATCCTGGTAAAGTCCTCTAGGAGTTAGGACCTAGCTTCCAACAACAGACAAAACTAAAAGACCAGCCCCCCGTGCCTCAGAAAGAGTATGATCAAGAGATAAAGTGAGGCCAGAGAACACTGATGGCAGTCATCCATCCACAGAGGTTATTGAAAACAGCAGGTTTTTCAGGATGTCCTAAAAATTCGTGTACTAGCATCTCAATACCTTGAAAAGGCTGTGCGAGAAACAAAGAAGAAAAGAAAAGCTGAAAGCAATGTCTGATCACCTGTTGACCCCTCCATGCGGCAGCACAGAAAAAAGCCTTTGTGACTTATGTATGGCTATATCATTTCCTGTTCGAGGAGTTTTGCAAACATTATAGTTAGAATTGAAAGAAAAAAACCTGAGGTGAACATTTTCCTGTGAACAAAGGGACAAAAATTTTCTGCACCTGGGTGATAACCTACATTAGTTACCAGTTATGCTAAAATTCCTATTAGCTGCCTCTCACATGAGGCCCCACATCACCATCCAAATACATATTTCCCACTGCTTTTCCTAATGTTTTTAGTCTTTAACTTAAGGCCTTCAAGTCACTGCCTTCTTGTAGAAAAAATAATCCCCCTGAAAGCCTTCAAATACTGTACCCAGAATAAAAATAAGATGAGCAGCTGAATGTACCTATCAAATCCATGACATGCAAATTCAAACAAACCTAAACTTAAGCAGACAAACAAATGCATGCCAATCTGTGTGAAACACTCACTGGATTGTTCAGACGGTGCCTTTACACTACAGAATATTGCCCTCTGGACTTCATACAGAAAAGGGAAAGCTATTAAAATTCAAAGGAAAGCTAGGTTTGTTTTTCCCAGTTGATGAATTTGTTGAAAAAGTGACCTTTTAGCTCAGTTTCCCAGAGGTGTGAACATTTTTTCCATATTGTTGATATATGTGCCAACTTAAAGTAAGTTATACACAGTAGGTGTTCCTAGAAATATGAAAACTTCAGAGTTTGGTTAGACAGCCATTTGAAAACAGATTGCTCAAGGAGAAAGAGACATTGCTAGTTCCTCCTCTAGAAAGGCGCTCTCTTTCATTTTTTTTCTAATTATATGTCTCTATTGATATCAGACTTCCAAAGAAATAATGGAATTAAACTATCATATAGGTTTAAATACTAAATATCTTCAACAATCCTTTTCTTCCATGTTACGCTTATAATGCCTAGACCTACTGTGTAACAAACTAATTTAAAATAATCAGAGGTCATGTTCCTTAGTTTCGATAAGTTTTCTCAAAAATCTGTTTACCTTGGCAGTAATTTTGAAGGACGAGAAATATGCAGTATTAACAGTAATATCAGTGAGGCTAACTATGCCACTGACTCCTGCAGGCTTGTATTCACCTATTGAGCCATAAAGAGCACTGGTATTAATACAGGTCACATATATACACTTCCCTCAACATACCAATACACCACCTTTGGAATGAAAGAAAGGCCATCATGAAGGAGCACAGTGCCTATGTTTTTGCATACATTCCTTGGAGGTCACAGTCTTCAGAACACTGGAAGGCTGGAGATACATGTATCTTAGCTTGGCTTTCTGGAGCATCCAGAGAAAGTCACCTTCTAAGGATGATTTGCTTACTCTGTCCAAATTTGATAAAAAAACCCATTTTGAAATAGAGACTGTAGCATGCAACTTCTAGTTGCATAATCTAGTCCATAAGCACCTACATCACATAAAAACTTCAGAAGACTTAACAGACACCAGATTCCAGATTTGCCCTTTATCTTCTTTCCAAACATCTTTATGTATCAGGCATTGTGCCTAAATATTTTCCCTTTTTCTTTTGAAAAAAGTGTTTTTCTTCTTTGGGATTTTATTAGGATTCAACTAATATTTGTATCTCAGTATTTTTCTTATGTATAAAAAAAAGACCAAAAACCATGTAAAAAAGAGGTCAATCCACATCAATATTTCTGTCATTCATTATCCAGATATAGGGCAAGAGCACACTACACACAAGAAATGTAGGTCAAAGACTCATCACTGCACATGTTAACAAAATAAATAACAATGATGTTCCATTTACATAGTTTAATCTTCTTTCTTTCAGAAAAAAAGCCATAAATAAAGGATAAGAGTCAGTCCGGGATTTAAATCTGCACAAGTAAGTAACTTATTATGCAGCATTGTGGCAGCATGGAGTACTTTAGAGAAGTAATTAAATGTTAAATAATGGGACTCAGTAATATCCAAAATGGGTGTTTTTCATGTTGGAATGAAGAACGGGATGTGATTTCTCCTTGCTGATCATATGTAGGATACTGCACTTCGTAAAAGAATCTGGTGAAAAAATCTGAAGCCCAACTAAAGAAGAGCTTTGTCCAAGTAATGAACATATAGTAAATATTATCTGCATATTGAGAAATACATAGGAAAAAATGTTTCTGTAAATAAATTGTAAAGAGGTAGTGGAACACTTTATGCTCTTATCCTCATTTGTGATTGAACAAGTGGGTACTGAAAGTAAAAATAGCCATTTTTCAGCTCCAACTAGGCAAAAGCTCATCTCTCAGTTCTGCTATTGCTGTGCCCATGGCAACATTTTCCAATACAGAGGCAGATTAGTGATTAACCAAGGAAAACATTAGCTTACTGTAACACATGACATGTTTTGACAGAGACATGAAAACTCATTGGCTCAACAAAATACTAGAGAGGATGTACAGGTCTATTGTTAATGTATATTCATATACACTACTACACATACATGTGGAGTCAGTATACACTGCAATTTAAACATTAATTCTTGCAATATGTTTGCTTCAATTATCAATAGATGACATTTGTATATTTTTAACTGACAATTTAGACATTCCTTTAAATTGTGAGAGTTTGACTTAAAATCATTCACAATGAATATTATCTCCTTTTTTCTCTCTTAGTTATTCTGATCTCACAGTCAAAAACTAGGAGCAACTTTAGTGACTTAAAAAATGAACATAATGCTGAAAAAACCAATGAAATTAATTTAAAATCTAATAACTGCTCTGCACCAGCATAGGCACATATATCGTGGACAGGCTTTTAAGATCCTCTAGATAACCACACAGAGCATAGAGGTACACTTTCTACCTTTTAATTTTATTCAGTGCTCTTGTCCAACATTTTGGAGGCTCCTATCTACCTTAACATTGTAATTCCAAACAATCTCTGTCATAGCTATTACAATAACATTGTATCCAACACTGCTGGCTCTGTATTGTTGAATAACATCTATTAGAAAACACAAACACATCTCCTAAAACTAAACCAAACAAAAACAAAAACCAAAACCAACCAAACAAAAAAACCTTTCAGAGAAGGTTGCAAATAGCTATGAGTATCCTGAGACAAGCAGGTGGTTACTCATGTAAACAGTTCACATCACCAACAACAGAGTTATTAGAATTATTATCAGCTGAAGCTTTGACTGGCTGCTGAGAATACTTTGATGTTGCTTTCTTTGAACACACAACTCTTCCCTCTCTTCCCCCAGGTCAGGTTTAAGAAAAAAGACTGCAGTAACAGTACAGTGAAAACACTGCAAACTGTACTTCAAATGAGAGAGCAAGGAAAATGTAGCTCACAGGTCACTAATGTACAAGGTTGCTGGTATAAGGCAGTGACAACTGGCATCACTTTGTATTATGCTCTTACAGGATGCCCTTTTTCTCCCCTCTTCCTTCTCTAAGCAGACACAAATTGGTATTTTATTCCTCTGCTGAATTTGTGACATGAGATATGAGATTTCAAAACAGAGAATGGACTCTGTTTTCAGGGACAGCTTGAAATAAGGTATTTATAGTAAAACAACATATTTATATAACATGAGAGAGAAAAATGTAACAAAATGCTTGAAATGTATTCAGCATTGAAACCTTTAGCACATCATATTCAGATCAGTTTGTAGTTTGCATATCTCATTACATGCATCTATCTAGTTGTCAAAGATGAAGAATTCAGCATCTAAAATCACAAAGTTCTGGAGAAGCTGACAGCAATGGTGGTAGGACACAGATATCTTTGTGTCAGTATGACACTTTATGTGTGGGCCTCAGCTACAACCACCGTGGGCAACAGCCACACACACACACACACACGAAGAAAGACTGTTGACCTAGAATCCTAGGATCATAGAAAATCCTGAGTTGAAAGGGACCCACAGGACAGGCCCAAGAATCACACCATGTGCCTGAGAGTATTGCCCAAACGCTTCTTGACCTATCCTTTTATTTGTGAATTTGTTGACCTACAGCTCAGAAGGCAAGGTTCTTTCTGGCTGTTGTTTCAGCATATCAAGGTAGAATTTTAGTATGGGGAAAGAATAGCTTTGGATGGAACATGTAACCTCTTTTACAAGATACACTGGGATACCTTACTCAATACTTAAAAATGCTTTACAAAAATGAAGGCAAAAGATATGCAGACTTTCCAGAAATTGCTAGCATCTATCTCTGTCAGCCCAACAACATTCTGTAACTCTGACAGAAGTCTCTTCTTGACAACTTCTTACGCCCTACTACTTATAAATTACCTAGTCTGCATAGAGTTTATATGTTTGTACTTTGTGTAATAGTTTAAGTAATGCCAGTTATCTAAAAAAATTCTAAGGTATTTGTATGGTCCATTTCACAGCCCTGTTTTTCATGTGCTTCTCCCATAAAAGATTCTTGGTCTATCTTGGGAAAAATCCTCTCATTTGCCTACTCTCATTTTTTCCCAAAATCAAGACAGAATCATGTCAAGCCTGAATTTTATGTAAGCACATAACCCTTGATTTATAATTTCATTGACTGAATTGTCTTTTCCGGTAATCATTTAAAACTCAGGCAGAAACAGGACTAATAAGCAGACCTAGGCCTCCATCCAGGCAAGCACTCAAAAGTGCCACTACCTGCCAGGAAGAACTCTGCTGAAATTTGTGGGACAGATCTCTTGCTCTGGACCTCATAGCCAGCTCAAGTGAACGGAAACCCAGTTTGCAGCACCCAAAGTTCACAAAACGAATAAATAAATTTTAAAAATCCCAGTATAACAATCTGTTTCCACTGATCTGGATATTTACTTCTTAATTTTTTGCCATTTTAGTTATGCAGTTATACTCTTCAAGGTCCCTTCCAACCCAAACCATTCTATGAGTCTATGATTCTATTAAGTGTAAAAAAACCCAATCTAACAATCACAGAATCAAACAATTCAAACAAAAAAACCCTAAGCCACCACATGGGACAAAATGACAATGAAAAGCTTTACCCAGTAATTCTCGGCAAAACCTCTGATGCAGATGTAACACGGAGGCATTTTCATTCTTTGTGTTCATTGTGTAACTACCTAAAAATTACACAGAAAACCAGCAGAAAAATGCCGTCGAATGGCATACATTGTATCTGTCCCAGACGATGCACAGTTCTGCTACTGATTAGCCCTTGGAGTGAACCTGCACCACAGGCAAACATTTTTATATGGAGCTGAGATTATGAAGTCTATCTAAGCTGTTTCTTTAAAAAGCAATTCTAGATATTATGCCTGTAAATCAACATTTTTGTTAATGAGACGGTGGTTGCACTGGCTGACTCTACTGTCTGAAAATCATAATCCTGAGATTTAGACTGCACTCAAATGGGTCATATAAACCCAAAACCTAATCATGACAATTTTAAGCGTTTGCCTATTTGGCTGGTATTTATTTATAAGTCACCTCCAGCTGTTAGGGATTTTTGGCAGAATCTCCATTTGCATGTAAGGCTTCCATAAAGATAGGACTGGTTCTACTCCTCAACTCTAACCTCAGCCTGTTACTCCCCATCATGTACAAACTCTATGTTGTCTCCTCAAAAGCCTTCCTTGTCCTTCAAGTCCCCACTATGGTCTCCTGAAGCACTCTCTATAAACCACTCCTGTGAGCTGTCTTAAATTACCTGATACAGACTGAGCAAGAGACAGGCTCTTGCTGGTGCGTTGAATACATATATCCAGCATTCTCCATCATTACTCTTTGTGTTGTTCATTTATTCTTCGTTGTTTTGGCATGTTTCTTTCAATTAATTTTTTTTGGCTCTTAATCTTCATCTCCACTTTCCAAAGAAAAATGGTGAACAAGGCACGCAGCTCTCAGCAGGAGCAGCAGCAACACTCAGAATGAGAAGAACAGCAAAACTGACAGCTGTGCTTTTCTGCACTGAGCACAGTGGGTAAATCAATACCCCGGCAGCCCTGCTGCCATCTGTGGAGTTTCTGGAGCAGACGGGTTATTTATAGAAACTTGTTTGCACAAAGCCAATATTTACCTGTCGGTGCTGTCAAAATTTGCAATCTATCTTTGCTGTTCCCCTGCTGTCTTTCATGTCAATAGTGGAATTTTCCAAAAGAAAATACAGTAATGTTTCCCCCCACCCCAAATATTCCCTTCGTGCAAGGGTTGGTTACATTAATTGTTGCAGCAGGAATGCATCTGGTTTCCATGGGGCCTTGGGGATCCTCCAGAATGCCAGAAAGCTAAAGGGATGTCAAAACTAAAGAGCCCATTTCTCTGTCTTGTTCCAACAGCAGCAGCATGGCTGTTCCCTGCCAAGGCCAAGCTGAGATTTAATGTTACAGAAAAACAATCATCCCCACCCCACAAACCAAAAAGGTTTTCTCTTGGAATGTTTGGCTGCTGCTGCTGCTGTTGTGACCTTAACTGTTATTTTCAAGCAGGGAAGGAGCTTTAATATAAGATTTCAGCGTATTTGCCTTTAAAGTGAACTCAAATTCTACAGCTAAGTCCCAAGAATGAAATGCATGGGTGATCTCTATCCTGATTCCTTGCAGGCTGACATTTACATCACCAAACTACAGGCATGTCTGAAGGAGACAAAAAAGAGGAACTGACATCCGATTTCCCAGTTTCTTGAGATCAGAGACTGGACCTGACTGCTAGGGCAGAGTGAAATACTGGGGATGGCTTCTGCCACTACCCTTGGGTGGCTGTTCAAAGGCTGTCACTAACTAAGACTATCCTCACAGAGCTTTCAGTGGTCGATTTTCTGAAAAAAGGAGTTATTTCACAATTAAAGTCCACTTGAAAATGTCAGTCAAACCCACCATCATAACTGTATCATTTTCCATTTCAAATAATGCAAGAATGTATCTGCTCCTGTAAATCACGGAGAGGCTCAGAGTGCAAAATCAGCTCCTGAGAGCACCTTGAGTTCAGCTCTAAGTGAGCTACCATCATCCAGTGGGTCAGTTCTCTGCCACATCACTGGCTAGCAACCTGCTCATCCTGCAAGCTTGCAGGGCAGGGCTGGAGAAAGCAGGGACTTAAAGCAGGGTAGGGCTTAAAGCAGGACCAGTAGATGCATTTTTCAATAAGTGGTTTAGAGAACAAGGATTAAATTATTCTGTCAGATGAGGAACGGATTCTGTGATCTGTACAGCAAATACCAGTGGAAGTAGGACAGTGCTTAAAAACATGCCAGTCTGGAAGCCATCTGAATAATGTGGGGAACAGGTGAATAAGGACACTGAAGAGCAGGAGAAAATCTTCCAGATTTACTTTTGTCTATTTTAATATTAATTACTGAGCCCTGTGACTTAAACAGCTTCCTAGCCCTTGGCTAGGAAACAGTAGAGCCAGAAAATGGAACAGGGAAATTTCTCATTCTTGTTTTCTCCACTGAGACTCACAAAAAGGTTCCTCTTTATATAATGTGGTTTCAGATGGTTTTTGAATATTATTTAAAGAGCATGTCAAAGCCACAACAAAGTAATTCTTCCTCTTAGATAAGGTCCATGAACTCCCCCCAGGGTAAATATTAAAGAGCCTGCAGGAAAACTACTTGTTAGACAAATGGAGCCACAGATGTGACTTTCATCTGGTGCACAAAGCAGGGATGTTACATACAAGGCAGACATACCCAATTATGAAAAATACTATTTTTAACACAGACATTCCTCCAAAACAAAAGGTTCCTAGATTTTTACTTTTTTTTTTTTTGGGGGGGGGGGGTGAGAATTTTCTAGTCATGTCTCCTGCACTAGGAGTCTAGTTTTATTTTTTATAACTGACATCAAAATTTTTGAGAGCTGACAATGCTCAGGATCTCACAGGATCAATCTACTGGTGACAAATGCTCATCATATGTGCATTATATCCACAACTGCTAATTTTTCTTTTCTTAACACAAATATCTGGAGCATACTATGGAACCTTCAGGGCTCAAAGTTCTCCTGCACTCAGATCTATCCACAGCCAGAACATGGTACTTTTCATTGCACTTCATTATTAACCAGGTTTTATATTTGTAATATCAATGCTTCTATTGTGCTTTTCCAGACCTAGTCTAGCTACCACTGTGCCATTGCTCCATATTGATTATACAAATATTTGTTCTATACTACCAGAAAGCAAATATTGGTCCCTATGCCAAGTCTTTGCCAGAGCTTACAGCAATAAGAACGCCCCTCAAAAAGAAGAGAAGGCTGGTGGAAATGGTAGTGACAAAACAGTGGCTGATTTTAAATACTGGACTGAAGCTTGACATATTCATGGATACCCAGAAATTCTCCTTAACTACAGATAGCACGATAATACCAATTACCACTACTTGAATAAAGGAGAGTTAAAAACTTGACAAGGACCATAGTCTGGACAGCGCCTGAAGGTTCATTTCTCACTTAAAATCCCCAAAACAACTGAAAGAAGGCAATCCCTTTTAATTTATGCACTCTGCTAATATTTAAATTGCACAGATCTAACTGCTGACTGCCACAGGTGCCTTTGTATGACCTCGGACACATAATTTAATTCTTTCATGAGTTATTCTCCTTTTGTCTTATTCCCCAGAGCTGAAGAGTGGCAACTATCACATCTAAGAGAGTAGACAAGGCAAACTCATGCTACGGGTAGTATTAGTACCTCTCATGCCTGCGTTGCACACACTCAGGGTTTAAGTCACTGCCATTTAAGGCTATGAGAGCAAGATCCAGGAGGACAACTGAAAACATTGGGTAATTTTGCTTTCCCCTGAATTACCTAGGAACTTTGTCCAAGAAATGTAATTTTCAGATACCATTTCATATAAGAAATGAAATCCTGAGATAAGCAATCGCCTTGATTTGTCCTTTGGCACATTATGCAGGCCACTTAGTTCTCCATAAGGATCTACATGGCTTAAAGAACATTGGGAACAGGGAATGTCATGCCCTGAAGCATGCAACAAGACAGCTGGAATAGAAGTTTAATGGTCTCCTCTGCTCTTATGTCTATTACTGAGCTCCAGGGATGGGACCTAGATGACCCAAGTGATCCTTTTCAGTTCAATGTTTATTAGTCTTCTCCTTTCGTCTGTCTGATTTAAAAGAAAAAAAAGAAACAAGCTGATTGCAGCCTTCAGCATATGTGTGTGATTAGGGTAATGAGGAAGAGACCATTTTACTAAGCAGTTCATGGATTCTTTCTCTCTTTCAAATTTCAGAATGCAGCTGGTTTCAACCTCCCAGCTGGCAAAGAGGGGACTTCTCACCATAAGTACTCTGCTTAATCTGGGGACTTCTCAAACAGACACAGCTGAAGTAGTGATATGATTATAGGCCTTGGTCAAGTGTTGCAATGCAAAATGATTTATACTAATCAGCATTCTCTAGAATCAGTACAAAACAAATCCAACACAACTACAGATCTCAAAAGAAGTCTTTCTTAGCCACCACTCTTTTCTTTGTCTGAAAATACCCTCTCGGCAGAAGGTAGCTAAGTAATCAAACATTTAAAGCAGCAAAGGACCAGCACACAACACAGCATGGACATCAGAAACATCACTGGCATGTGTTAAACACCTCCTGTAAATTCCTTTAGGTGTTCACGGGTTGGTTGTGACCATAAGGAAAACTTAACCTTTCTCAAATTTCAGTACAACGGTGCTCTCTATACCTCTAGAGATTTCCAAGTTGTCAGAAGCCATCCATTTTTATTCATGACAAAAATCCCATCTATCTCTGCTCTACTGAACACTGAAAGGAAATGCTTATGCTAAGACAGATGTGCAAATCTCCTGATTTGTGAAGGAATAAACCTGATATACATGGGCTATTTTAAATCCAGCTTAAACCCCAATTCACAGGCAATTTAGAGGGTTAAAGAAGAAAAGGGTGAAGGGAGAGGTGGATTTGGCTGGCTCCACCTAGCTTTCATGGCACTGTGGAAAAGGAGCCAGATGCTTTCTTGCTGTGCTCTCAAGATGCAACTTCTCTCTCTGTCAATTCTATTTTGCTTTTGATGCCTCAGAGCAAAGTGCCAGCATCCACGTGGCCACTACGTGTTACCTGCACACTGGCATGGTAGATAGAAGGATGTGGGAAAAAAATGTAAGTAAGCTACAAAAGTGTTTCAAAAGAAAGAAAGAAAGAGGAAAGTTACCACAGTCAAAAATCTCAGAACAATGGACTTTGGACCAGATTCCAATCTGTTTCTCACACTGGATAATAAGCCAGATTTTGGACCCCAAACCGGTGCTATTCATGGACAGTGATGTATTAAAAATGTCAAGAGAAAAGCATCTGTTTTGAAACCTTTAAAAAATACAATACATAGGAACTAGAACAGGCATTTCATAGAATCGTAAAACCATAGAATCAGCCAGGTTGGAAGGGACCTCTGAGATCATCAAGTCCAAGCCTTGATCCAACACCGCTGTGGTTACTAGACCATGGCACTAAGTGCCACATCCAGTCTCATCTTAAAAACCTCCAGGGACAGAGAATCCACCACTTCCCTGGGCAGCCCATTCCATTGCCTGATTACCCTCTCTGTAAAGAATTTCTTCCTAATATCCAGCCTAAACCTCCCCTGGCACAGCTTAAGACCATGCCCTCTTGTCTTGCTGATAGTTGCCTGGGAGAAGAGACCAACCCCCACCTGGCTACAACCTCCTTTCAGGGAGTTGTAGAGAGTGATGAGGTCTCCCCCGAGCGTCCTCTTCCCCAGGCTGAACAACCCCAGCTCCCTCAGCCTCTCCTCATAAGACTTGTGCTCAGGTCCCTTCACCAGCCTTGTTGGTCTTCTCTGGACCTGCTCCAGCACCTCAATGTCCTTCCTGAACTGAGGGGCCCAGAACTGTCTACTCTAGATCAAATTCTAGCTGGTTTAATTCACCTTCAGTAAAAAAGGCTCTGTCTTACTGGCCAAATGCAAGCCATACCTATGGCTCCAGAAACACAAACAACAGCCTGTAGCAATCCAAAAGGAATCCAAACTGTTCCTCACATCATAAACCTTGCCCACATCAGGTCTGTCAGAACATGAGCCCTTTTGCTCACAAACATGATCAGGGTCATTAAGATCCCCTCATTAGCAGAATTTTCCACTGTCTCTGCGTTGGTATGGATAGGCTGAGAAAGGCCAGACACTGGAACCTCCTTTATTTTGTACAGGAGAGTACATAAGCCTGGGGAATGGAGAGGGTGTTTTTAATTAATCAAAACTAAACAAAAGTGCCTGAAAACATAGTGAAGAATAGAGGCTCAGCCTTCTGTAGGTCAAACCCAAGGGCTACATTCGTACCCTGGGGCAACTTCATTATTCTCAGCTAAGCTACACAAAGGATTAATTTAACCCTCAGAAAAGGGTCAAGAGAAACTAGGAGAGGAACAGAATAACCCATTAATAAAAGCTATAAGGACACATGTTCATAAAGTTTAGTTCAAATGCCTCCTTTCAGTTGCTGTTTTTATTGCAAGCAGGTATATACAGTAACATTACCATTTCTATTCTGCTCCATCTGCTGTTGTCATAGCCCTTTCTTCTATTATATCTTCTCAAATGACTTTTAATTGAAATCATTTCTATTCTCAAAACCCGTAAGAGCTGGTGAAGTACTCTGAGGCTTGTTCACGCGTCTACTTGAATTTTTTCTTTCGCTTTCTTTTAACAAATTCATAAACTGTATCTCTAAGCCAGAGAACAATTATTTTTTTTTTGTTTAATGAAGCTGCTTTCTGTTTTATAGCTAATTGTTTCAGTTGTGGGTTGCAAGCAGTGTTTCTATTCCAGAAAGAGAACACTGTCAGGTTCTAAAATATGACCGTGTACCTTAGGTGTAAAATTGTGCAATAGCCCATTATTATATCAGCTGCCACTATTGAGCTAGAAAAAGAAAAAAGGGGGTGGAGAGACAAGACAGTAACAGCAGGAACATCCTAGAACTCAGCATTTTTTAAATGCAGGGACACATTTTTGGTAGCTATTTATATTTCCAATCTTTTCTTCCTTGAAGATGGCTGGTTTTCAGTCAGCATGGTGAGGATGCTACATTGTCTTCTATTTGTTTTGATGAACTAAAGCATCCCAATGTAAATGGAAGCACTGTGAAATGTAAATGACACAGAAATTACTGAAATACTTTTTCCAATCCCAGGACTTATGCTAAGACAGTTGTGTAAGTAGAAACAAGGTGGAAAATAACTCTGTAATACACATCTCATTGAAGGTGACATACCTACTGTCTCCAAAGCAAATAATACGGCCTGTTCTCTTGTCTTCCCTCCCTTTCCTTTTCTTGAGAAAAAGCAGTCATTCCTTCCTCCCCAGTAAGCCAACTTGAATGTCTCCTATGACACAGCAGGCCTGCATTTATCTGGTTCTGAGAAAGCATAAGTGCACAGCAGGAGGACACATTGGCTCTGGTCATGGTGGGGGACATCCCAATCATGTAACAGTGATGCTGCCCACAACCTTCAATGTTTATTTGACCCAGCATTGTTCAACAACCAACCAAACTGGCATCACTAGTCTAGTTTAAACCTTGACAGTGCACAGCTATGGCCTATCATTTAACACACATTATATAGTATACTTACTCAAATGTTAGCTCTTTCAGACACAAATTTGGCTCTAACACATATAAAATTGAGTTTTGAAGAAAGATAGCCCTCATTTGGATCCAGTGAGACAGAAATAAGTTTACTGAACACAAGAAACAATTTCACATTTAGCACATAGCACTGAGTACACTTGCTTCTCTACAAAACCACTTTTGTTCAAGGAAATTTTACATCTCCTTTAAGAAACTAGAATTGTAGTATTTTAACTACAAAAGCATCCTTGGCTAATAAATGGGTTTACATCTGTAAACTTTATTGCAGCTCGTTTGCAAGGTAACATAAACCCTATGGGCACAAGTCTATTTTTGGTTGCTCTGTATACTTTATACCTGCAAAATCCTGTAAATTTAGGACAGTGTTACTGCTCATGGATGACAGAGGTGGAAAGCCAGGGAGCAAGAGTGAAGTTCTCTTGCTTGGTTCAAGGTGGCACAAAGAATCTGTGGTGGATGGAGGAACTGAAGCAGATTGTGTCAGTCTGACTTAGTCACCAACCTCACCATGAGACTGCTTTCTTTCTCCTTCGCTGCTTCTCAGAGATAGGATGCCTGCCAAATACAAATAATACCATCTTATTCAAGGCTGGTCTTAGTGTTTCCATTTTGGATATGGCATAACTGCTTTCTCCTCCCTTCACAACACACACTGCCAGCTTCAACAAATTTTGGCTTACTGTTCTGCTTTTCCCCACTCTTCACTCTTCTTTGCCCCCAAAGACTGCAAGGACTTGCATCCTGCTTTCTTCCCTTGGATTTTGCTGAGTACTTTCTGGCCATTATTCTGCTCTGGTAACACTCAGAGCAACTTTAAATTATCTTTCCAGAGCTTTAGAGACAAGTCCCTTTACTAGCTTTCCTGGTTTTAACTAAGTATACTAAAGATTTCCAGAAGAGATATATTAAATTAGCATGTATGTAATAGCTTGTAAGTTAGCATCATGTACCTCTGCAGCTTGTTCCTATGATATGCTTGGAGGGCAGCTTCTAAGTGACCAATTTGGCCAACACAGAATTCATTATGCCTCTCTAAGAGTAAGTTGGAGCCCACTGATGTCACTGAAAAGCTACTGGATGTCATCTGTAAAAACCTGTAGCCTAACTCCTGATATTCACACTGTTGAAAACAGGACCACTGGCTTTACAGCATTATCCTGTTACTTTTCCTTCTGAATTTTTTTATCTTAGGACTAAATTGCTAAAATAAAACAGAAAGGAATGTAAGGTGCTATGATTTAGTATTTAAAAGAGATCCACCTAATTCTGAAGGCTCATTTACAGCTTTTGGAGGAGGAAGGTGTTGCACAGCAATATGCTGAAGAATTGGCTCCCCTTCTCATTCTTCCTAATAGCAATCTAGAACATGCAGGGTAGGATATCCGCACTGGAGGTGTTGTAGGCAGCTCATGCTGATATTTCAGTGAAATCTTTGATAGTTGAATGAGGTATTCTGTCTTATTTACCCTGCAGCAAGGCAAGCCTTACTAAAGCAAAGCACTTGGGGAGATCGTGGACTGCCAGATCAGTGAGCAAAAATGAACAGCCTGTACAGGAAAGCTCTTTTTCCACAATGCTAACTTAAGTTTTGCTAACTTAAGTTTTACCAGAGGTGAGATTTCTAAACAGGGATGATTTTCATCATTACTGAAGTAAGGCCACCTTCAGAAGAACCAAACAAAAGAACGACATTTAAGCATTAGACTGAAACCAGCTACTAGACAAGCCAAACTCTTTTCAAAGAAAATTCAACACCAACTACCTGCCTGCTAGATTAAACCACTTTCTACTGAAAGACCAGAAAGTCCTGTGTGGCTCCTGATGAGATCAACACAAATGACTGCAGGGGGTTGGATTATCATGTTTAGAAATTGATGGTTAAGGATCTTGAAATACTACAAGATTAAGAGCAGAGCAGACAGAATCTCAAGTGATCAAATACTGCTCTCAAACACACACAGTTTAATCTTCCTTTCTATCAATCTCCAAAATACACATAAAATAGTAGAAATCAGTTCTTTTTCTTCCTTTTCAAGCTCACACTTTCTACAGTATTTTCAGAACTCAACTCCTTCTCAAGACTAATAACAGCAGGAAAATGACTTCATTGGTAGGTAATATCTTTAGGCTGTTTTACAGCCTTGTTTCACTTAAACAGTATGTATACTGTTGTCAGTATGGTATATGTACTAATTTAGCTACATTTTTTTTGAAATATCTTTTAAGTATGCCTGAAATTACAGAAAAAGAAATGTAGCAATACAGAGATCTGCATTTTCTGCAGAAATTTACATTTCCAGTGATGATCCTGTGAGTTGTAGTAGTAAGAAGTCTTCTATGACTACAGGGTAACCCAAAAGGTGATGTATTTCTAGATTATTTATAACATCTATACACACAGAGATTATAATTTTTCTCCTTACTTCAGCAATGGTAAGCATCCTATTTATCTTCTCCTATTACATAAATCTGGATTTTCTGATAATTTCTAATTGGATGCATGCATACTAGTGCCATATCAAAAAAGCCCTCCTGTTTGCAAGACCAAGAGACTCAGCTTTCCTAAGAAACCTGTTATACTTTTCAAAGTAGTTCAAATCATGTTTGGATAGCATTTGCATATTCGAGTAACACCAATGAAATTCATGCAATGACTTCTGTGACTAGTTCTGCTTAGCACAAGAGAACTCCAAGATTTGTTATTAAGCAACATGTTCTTGATACAAATTAAATGCATTTTGGTTAATTATCTCCTTTGTTTCCCACATACACAGGGAAAATCAAAGAAACAGAGAACTAAATTGTAAAAACTGCAAATAAGACCTTTTTTAAAAAAATATCTACAATAATGAACCAGTCTTCTTTCTGGTCATTATATTGAGACTTGTGCCAGTCCATTGTAGAATTAAAATAAATGTAAAATGTTACAGCCAGAATTAAAGTGCTAAGCATTCACAGCAGGGCTTGATTATCAACCTATCATGATCTAAAGCACACACATCTACTTCTGCTGAGTCAATGTAGTTTTAAAAATAATGGATTCTTTTTTAAAAAAGATTCCCTACTTCTTCGAGGCTCTTGGGGTTAGCATGGACTATTTATAGGCATCAGTGAAAAGAAGGAAGTCTTACTTTGCTCTCCTGCTGTTTGCTGCTGGCAAAAGTAGCTTGAAGGTTTTCTGTAAAATCTCTGTCATCTCTTGACAAAACTGGAATTATCAACAGGGGACAATTGCATGGCAGCAAGATAAATCAGTGCCATTACAGAATAACTTGGAAGGACGAAACAATTTGATTGACTGTGCTGCTGGACTGTAGCAGCCAACTTGGCTACAAGTAGTTTCTTTCTCTTCCTTTCTCCCTGCATCCTGAAAGCAAAGCAAGTAACGAGCTGTTATCCCTAGTGTAACATTCTTTTTTATATATCAGAAACCAAAATTGTTACTTGTTTTGTGACTGACTCACATAGAGCTCTCTGACATCTTTCACTTTCTTTAGGAGATGTCTTTTGACTCACTTAACGGTACAATTTGACCACTTCACTCCAAAAGGAAGATAGCCACTTGATTTGGAAGACCAGCCTAAAACTGATGAGAGTTTTGGCACTTGTTT
The DNA here is from genome assembly GCF_001715985.3 of Manacus vitellinus. Taxonomy (NCBI): domain Eukaryota; kingdom Metazoa; phylum Chordata; class Aves; order Passeriformes; family Pipridae; genus Manacus; species Manacus vitellinus. Next base: position 8,086,283 of record NW_021940535.1, on the reverse strand, counting down.
CAACACAGCCAAGGTTTTGCCTTCTGCACTGGTGTTCCTTTTAAGCAGCTTTTGAGTTTGGACTCTAACCACAGTGTTCATATCAGCAATGGATACTGCTGAGGTGACTGAAATCACAAAGCAGGACTGCTGCACTCTGCACCAAAAGTGACACACAACCTGTGACATTCACCTTCGTGGATGCTCTGTGGCACTGGTAACAGATAGATGTTCCAAATGGGCTGTGGCATCAGAGATGCCAATAGCCTTGTTAAGTTAAATGGTTTGCCAGCAGTAATGATTCAGAGGCAATGATGAGGACATCAGATCAAGGGTATGATCTTAAAGGATCTGGATTCAGGCCCAGGTGTCTGCCTATGCAGGAGATCATGACGAAATGTGCACATTTCTTTACAATCATAAGAACTACACACTGTGATTATCTTCTGGCAGCCCACTGCTGCAAACTGCAACAACCTCTGGGATTTTGGTGCAATAAAGCCTTTAAATCATAGCTTGGGAAAACTCCTGGAACAAGCAGCAACTGAGCTCTGGTGTTTAAGTTTAAAATTATACAATTAGCTGTGGGGCTTTCCTATACTCTTCCCATTACAAATTTGTCAATTATCTCTCTGACAGAAACCCCTAAACTTCATTCAATTACCAGTACCCAATAACAGTTAACAAAATTAGAAAGCGTCTTTTTCATTCTTTACTGAAATCTGACAGGAAAGTGCTTTATAAACCAAAGAATCTGACACACATCCAGCAATTGTTTATCTTACCAAGCCAATGATAAATGTTAACAGTCAGAACTGTATGCCCGAAACACTTGATATTTACTCCACCAAAGACATTCTTAGTTAGAAGTTTCTTACTTATACCTTAAATATATAATACTAATTCAAAGCCTTGAAATTCACTGAGCTAGAACCTTTAGCAATGAAAACTCTTATTAGGATTGGTGCAAAGTTCAGTCTGGGGTAGATGCCCATGACTTCTGAATGATGGAAATCCTGCATGCAGAGGTCTATTGATACATAATTTCATGCACGAAAAAGCAGATCTTATTTTAAGTTTCACTTGTACCTTTTCAATACCATTAGAAATGACCATAATTCCACTTGCCATTAAAAATGGTACTTAAGACGTTCTAAGCATAACCCCAAACATTGTGTTGCTTTTTGAGATAGGGTGATAATTTGAACAGGGGATTTTAAAAGGTAAGTCGGGATGTGAGAACGATGGAATTTATTTCTGAAACAACTGTGAATAGACTTTCCACTCTTTTATTAAATATTTAACTGGGTTACAATAGCATTTAAAGGCAGAAAAATTCAAGACCAACTATTAACATATAAATATAATCCAACTCCTCATTGTAGTTTCAAAGCATCAGAAGTGTTCCTAACTAAAGCCTTTGCCTTTTTACTCTGTGCAACAAAGCAACTAGGGGTGTAGAAGTGAGAAGTTTCATGGACATTCTGTATCCCCTTGCAGCTGGGAGCTTGAACTGATAATAAAGAGCCTCACATTGGGGATGCTCCCCTTTCTAAAAGCTGAGAGGAGCTTCTGTTGGCCAAATGGCTTAATTCCACCCTACAAAAGGTGAGTATGGGGGAGGGGTAGAGGAGAAAGTCCCTTGTGAGGGCACAGAGAGAATCAAGAGAGAAGCCTGGTTGATCTACAGTCCTGATGTATGATCCAGTGACTAGTTGCTAGTGCCACAGATACCTTTTAACCCCTTGGGTTGAATACAGGGACAGTAAATTAGTTTTCTTGCAGAGCAAGGATCTTCCAGCCACAACGCTCCTCAGCATCATGCTGAATTATCTGATGCAGAGGTGATAACCTTGTGGTGCTGTCAAAACCTGGGACACGCTTCTCTTGTAGGGCATTCAAGGCTTTACCTGAAAGCCAAGGGCTCTGCTGTGGCTGGTTGTGCTGAGGCAAGGGCACAACGCAGCAAAATTCACACTTTAACTCCACTGTGCCTCATGCCGAAGATCTGTCCACACAGAGGAAAGACAGGCTCTGCAAAGCCATTCTGGTGCTTTCTCACAGGACAGCAGGAAACACAAACAGATGAATAGAGGTGCATTTTTCAATCTGAAGATACTTACTCTGCAGTCCTTCAGGAAGTATCTACTGCAGCTGGGATAAATCTATAACAACTTCCATCTTTGCCAGAAAAGGGTATAAACTGGGAAAAATACCACACCTTGATGAGAAGCTCCAAAGGTAGCATGAAATAACACCATCCTTTGCAGTGGCTTCTGTTAGGCAACAGGTAGAAAACCTAGTCTAAAGTTAGAACCTTATTAACTTTCATGGTAAAGTGCTAGCAGAGATATATTTGTAGGGATCTAGAAAATCTATTTTTGTTTATGTTTTCAAGTCTGTTTAATTACCTTGGTGAGGTTTACAAATAAAGAAATGTTCTGCAGCTATCCTTAAAAAGTCTTCCCTTTGCTTCCAAGATCCGTGGGTGCATGTCTTTCATAAACGGGAACTCATTCAAATCTTTTCACCATTTCCCCGACGTTTTTTTATATCCATTTCTTTCTCACAGGTGTCAGAATACAATGACAGCTTTGATCTTACTGGAGATAACCATATGTGGGTAGATTCTTTTTCTTGAAATGTAGACTGGGAGTGGATCCAGAGGTCAAGCCAGAAGGTTACATATATTTGAAAACCTCTCTTAAAGAAAATCCCTTTGTGAGGTTTCTAATATGCCTCTGAATGTGAGTCTTGAAATACCTAGCTATGAATGCTGCTCTCTGTATCACAATGTTCCAAGTCTTAAGAAAATTTAAGTTCAAAGAGATGGGAAGACTAGAAGAGTTGGGTTTGTAGCTATGGAACAAGCACTTTCTTTGCCACATCAAAAGCTCTGATAAAAGCAGTCCACTGATTCAGGATAAGAGTATATTATTTGATGTATTAATTTGACAGTAGACTAGCATTAATATGAAGATCTCCTTTTTCACCCCATTACAAGATTGCTTCTGTTCATTGCAGAGGAGTTTTAAACACCCAAATTCCAGCTAATCAAAGTTGTAGTTTATATGAAGGTCATGCGTATCCTCTGAGGTGTGATTTTCACATGCTTTTTTGAAACCATTGAACTCTTAAATAGCAAAACCTGCCAGAATTTTGTGAAGTCCCCAAAAAATGGATCTATACTGCATAGATTTTTGAAAATGCTGGAGGTTTATTGCAACATGTATGGATTCTGCTAGTTACCAATACCAAGGATGCATAACTGAATGAATTTTTTCATATTCAGCGTGAATGTCATGACCTTTGCTGTACTGAAACTTTATTTAATTTGGGTGAGGCATGTATGCATATGATACTACACTGGGAAGTGTAATTATAGAAGACAAAACACTGTAAAGTTACATGGCTTCTGATTCTGAATAAAGAACTTAAAATTGAGTCTCTCTGACACAAAGTCAATGTTTCTTCCCATCATTATGCTTCTCCTCACAGGGGCATGTCTCTAAGAGGGGTTGTAGTTCCTAATGATGGGAAATGTGGGGTGTGAGAGCTTCTCTTTCTTTATAGATGCTCCAAGAGAAGGAAGTACCAGCTATACAACCTCAAGAGAAAGGCAGTTAATAAAAAGTTCTGCTTATGGCCATCACTGCTGCTATCCCCACCTTTCCAAAGGAGCAGCAGGTGGGTGCTCCTTTTTGATTTTATTAAAGTATTCTAGTTTTCTGGTAGACATCAAGTCAAAATGTAGAAAGAATGTACAATTTCTTGCTTTTACATTTTTGCAACTAAGAACAGTAAAAAGCAGTGGTGTGTAGTTGTGTTTTTTTTAAGAGACAAAATAAATGAGGTCACTAAAAGCAGCACACTTGGATGGGGGAAGATATGCTTCCAGGAGCCAGTGCTAGGCTAACTCTAACTGCAAATGATAACATACGTGAGGCAGTGACACACGATTCCTCTTTACGAGACCACTCTTGAACTCCTGCCAAAAATCCCTCTCTATGCCACTTAGTGCTTCAAGACAAGAAGAATAATGACAGGTCTGTAAAAATCTGTTGAAACTGACAGTTCTTATTGTTCTGAAAAGTTTTCATGACGCACAGGAATTTTCAGATTAGCACTGCACAATGTTGAACAAAATGGGTGTCAGGCAAATCAATGGGCTTTTCACGATTCACTCGTCTTTGCTTCACTGCTGTTCCATTTTTATTCTGTGCTTGGCGTTGCTTTGTTGTGTGTGCTTGCCACTTGAGATGTGAGTGTGCATGTACTGAACAGGGAGCAAGAGCTTTCTGTGACCTAGCACGATGTTCCACATAAGCCAAGTCCTAGCATGGAGAAACTTTTCCTAAAAATTGTTTGTTTGGTTTTTGGAGTTTTTTTTTCCATACACAAAAATAAGGAACTGGTTTTGAGTGGTTAGTCCCATTTGGAGTTATGACTATCTGCAATTGGTCTGGATGTAAACATATCGAGTCACCTTTTTACACCTATGTGTACAAATTTGTACTTACTCACTCGAATAGTGTGGTGAAAACAAAATACAGCCGAGGGAAAATTGAAGACTGGTGGCTTTAGCATCTGCTTACCTAGAACACGAATGGCCACAAGGTTTTTTGAAATTGAAGGAGGGTTGAGATCCAGGGAAATAATGAAATATTCAAATTTAGTATCTTTTTGACACATAAAAAGCTCAGATGAGAATTTCTGCTCTATGCTTCTAGTATAGACTATCGTATGGGAATAAGGCTCTGTAAGCAAAGGATAACCCATAGAAAGCCCATAGAAACAAACCAAAACAGGTGGAATGCCTATTTCACTTAGGTTTTCAACATTACTGTCACAGAGGCAAATAGAGAAAAAAAATAACCTACTGCCTTTGTGAAAATCTTACTCCTCTGAGAAAAATGTAAGCATAAGACTGAAGATCGAATCAATGCCTGGTGGCATCTCGTGTAAGTCAATGGAGGTATGCCAATTTGGTCTGGCACCAAGCGTTTTAGAAGACATATGAGCCCATCAAACCAAGTGTTTTCCAATGCAACCAATTAAAGCTACCCCAAGATAGCATTTTTCAGCTTCTGCATCCTCCCAACTGCTGCCAGCATGCCACAGCTCTCACTGAAGCCTACTCACTCCTCTGTTGCTGGAACTCTTAGAGCCTGGAAATCTGAAATGCCTCTCCCACATAGATCATCCCCAAGCACTAATGACAAGCAACTGTTCTCTGCACCATCAGGTCAAAAATCTAATGCAAGCATGGCTTTGACTGCAATATGAGTTTTTCTACCTCAGGCACTGCTGTGGTTTGAAGCCCTCAGACAGACTGATCCAATGCTTAGCAGTTATAGGCTGTCTCCCTCCCTCCCCGGTCCCCTCCCTTTATCTGCTAATGCACAGGGATAGACAAGCAAAAAAATCCCTTCGAACACGGCTATGGGAGATAGAGGAACTCTATCACATACAGTATTTGCCTAACATTAGCAACTGAACTTGAGAGGTTTATGTTATTGGAACTATATCCCTGGAGTGCTACCAAGAACTAAAATATCATCTTAAGAGTTGCAGTGACCTTAAAAGACAATGTTCTCCTAGGTTTTCCCATTAGCAATCAAAAAATAAAGCAGCAGGTAGTAGGTACAGAATTAAAAAACCTCAAAGGTGCAATGGAGCTTCATTTTGATGCATCCCAAAGGTGATCAAAATGACCAGCCTGAAGCCAGGAACAAACCATGCTCAGGTGTGCAGAAGTCCAAGCTTTCTCACTGCTTTTTATGGAAGATCTCAGCCTAGATCAAAGCATTTGCCTCCAAGATGGGGAGTGGGCACATCACTTTGCCTAGACTGCTGTACGCTATGGGATTTTCAGCTACACCAGTGCTAAGCAAATACAAATGAATGATACAAGACCCTGGGGAAGGCAACATAGCAGCTACATACCTGCTTCATTAAGAAAAAAAATCATTCTTGGCACTTTCATCACTGCTAAACAAAAATAAGCATTGCAATAAGAGCTAGTGGTTATTTCTTTTTTTGCATACCTTAGAGAAATTATGTTGTTTTTAAGTCCAGTGCCATAGGATGCCTGCAGCCATCATTTCAATAAAAGGCAACCCAAACACCCCTGGGAAACACAGGTGACTTATGTCTTCAGAAAAAGCAGTAAGTCAAGCTTAATAAGGGTTCCTTCTGCATTTGTGATACATCAGGTTAAACATTCAAAACTACACAGAGGAGCTTTACACAGATTTCACCAAGACACTCTCATTGTATCAATGCACTGAATTCTATGTTCCATATTTTTTTTTAATTTATATTGATCCAACAGTTCTTGAAAACACTGACAATTCTTTTTGGCATCAACTCTGAAGCAACACTTGATTCCTTTAACTGAAGGAATAAGCTCCACGTACACACGTTCCTGCTACAACTTGCAAGGCAGTATCTCAAAAGCAAAGCTGACCAGTTAAACCATATCTAAAAAAAATTCACACCCTCAGCCTGAGATTCCCAGGCAGCAATGTGACTTCTCAGCAGCTCCTAATGCTGGGAAATGAAGCTGTGTGTTAAGTTCTAAAATGAACACAAGATACCAAAAATGGATCCCTAAAAAGCAGCCAGCTTCATATGATGTTTGCATCCAGTTTGGTTACTATAAAATTCCTGATACACGACTAGCTCAGGCACAGGGTGAAAATATACAAAGTTTTTTTAAAATCTTTTTGTTCTTATTTCTGTCCTTTCCCCTATGTATTTTCACAAACCAGATAAGATGACTTCAGTCTCTGAGAGGGTTAAGCAGAGTCATCTACAAGCTCCATGCAGCAAAGCTGAGCGTCTAACAGCAAATACCTGATAAAACATGAACAATGCTGAGCCGAATTCATGGCTGGTGTAACTGAAGTAACCCCAGAGGGTTACAGAGGGACAGATTTGCACACACACACCCTCCCCCTTCTAAATATACCATTTCTGCTTTACAGAAACAAAAGCACAGTCCCAAAAGGCAAAGGAATCAACTTCTAACACATGCCCCTCAATGGTGAAAAAGGAAACTCTCCACACTTCTCATGTACTCATGGGCTTCATAAACAAACAGGAAAGGTTTTGAATTAAATGTGTTTATAAAATCCACCTCCAAAAAAGAAATTAATTTGGAGAAAAAAAAGAACATAAAGGGTAGGAAAAGCAATGATTTGTTTTTGCTGAACACAGTGATGAATGATGAGCAACTCGTGTTTACTTGGCTCAGGGTCTGAACTAGCGTTTGACCACTGTAATATTGTACCTGTTATTATTATACTGACACCACAAATGCTGATGACTACATGTGGGCACCTCAGACTTTTTTGCCTATGATATTCTGCTCCACATAGTTTGCTTTTCTCTACAAACACAGAGGGGATCTGAAATGCCCTGGAGAACACAGCATCCTTCCACTGAATAATCTTAATTAGGCTAAAAAAACACCCAAGGCACTGCAAACAGCTAACTAGTCTGTCCGATGCCTGGAACCATTAGGAAGAACAGATCTCGCTATATGGGAAACAAAACTGAGGAATCCTTCACGCTATTTACAGTTGCTACTAATTTGCTTTTGCCATTCCTCAACACCATTTATTGATCTATGCCCAGGCTAAAATAGCAGGATAAAGTACACAGATTTACTTACAGAGATCTCGTAGCTCCATCGTTCCCGATGACAAATTCACCTCCCACACTACAGCGAGCGAATGACTTAATGCTGCTTTTTGCGGAAGGCACAATGCGCACGGGCAGCAGACGGTCTCTGGCGAAGCTCTCTAAGGAGACCCGTCCTCGCTGTAGCCATGTGAGAGGAGCAGCCCCCTCCTTCGCACACCTTTGCCCGCTCCCCGTCCCCGCGCCGCTGGGCTGAGCGTGTAGCTTTGCTTATGTGGCGGGTGCCCGTCGGGCTCCCATTGGCACAGGCAGGCGGCACCAGCCAATGGCAGCCCAATCCCGTGGCAGGGAAACTCCTGCCCATTTATTTAGCATCTTAGGAGACCATATTTCCGAGGAAGAGCGCCGCTTCCCTAGCACGCTACCATCAGACGCGGGGAATAAATAAATCAAGAGCTCCCCATCTCTGGGGCTCCCCCTCTCCTCCTGCTCGCTTTGTCCCAGAGCCCGGCGCCCACCCAGGCGAAGCGCTGGTGGGGACCCGGCACTCGCGTCCACCTTGGCGGGGCCGCGGGGGAGTGCGCCGGAGCTCCACAATTACTCGCTCCATCGCCATGGAAACAGCCTGGATGCAGCGGGCTGGATTTGTGTAGCACATCTGCTGCCAGGCTCATAATCAACTGCAATCTCATCTTTTTTCCCTCTGCTCTCACTGCTTATTTGATTGTGAGTTTGCTTTCTCTTCTCATACACGCTGGGAATGTACACGCAGACAGAGCTGTGTACATGTTGACTTTCTCCCTGTGCAAACACACCACAACACACGTATATATATGTACCCCAGGAGTATTCACTTGTTAGCATAGTATTCATATGCTAAGGAGGTACACTCTCTGTGTATCCAAATCATATAGAGTGGTTTGTGTCAGAAGGGACCTTAAAGATTATCTAGTTCCAACTCCCCAGTCATGGGCAGGGACACCTTCCACCAGACCAGGTTGCTGAAAGCCCGATCCAACCTGGCCTGGAACACTGCCAGGGATGGGGCATCCACAACTCTGGGCAACCTGTTCCAGTGCTTCAATACCCTGACAGTAAAGAATTTCTTTCTAACATCTAAACTAAACCAACCCTCTTTCACTTTAGGGCCTTTACCCCCTGTACTATTTACACGCCCTTGTAAAAAGTCCCTCTCTACCTCTCTTGTTGCCCCCCTTTAGGTACTGGAAAGCGCTCTAACCTCTCCCTGGAGCCTTCCTTTCTCCAGGTTGAACAACCACAACTCTCTCAAACCTGTTTTCATAGGAGATGATCTTCTTGGTCCTCCTTTGGACTTGCTCCAATGAATAATACACCTTATTCATATTTCAAGTTTGAATAAGGGACCAGTGGAAGACAAGACTACTGTCAAAATACCATATTTTCCTTTCCAGCTCCATAAATTGTCTCTCTCCAAAACAAGGTGAAAATCTGAGACAGCTATTATGAAACTTCCAAAACTGCATCTGGCACCCACAAACAGTGACCTGAATCTTCATGCAACTAATGCTACACTAGATGTTCCCTGTTCTGTCCAAGGTCTGATGAAACACCAGGAAAACTTCATGCACAAAAGGTTGTTAGACACTGACAAAAACTCTGTCTTACCCTCTGACAATACAAAGAAGGAAAGATGATTAGAAGAAAGGAAGCAACATTGCAGAGAGAGAAAAGATTCCTAAGCCAATAGTGCAGACAGCAAAGGGACTTGACAGCTGGGGGCAATTTCTGGCTGCTCCTCAGACTTCTGTGGGACAACTGAAAAAGTCTTTTGCGTTCTGTTATCAGTCTTTCTATGTTTCTGTTATCGAAACTGCAAAATGAGGAGAAAAGTCGAATGCATGCATTTATATTAAAAAGATAAGCTTGGACAGACCATGATACACTGACATACTATTAATATGATGTTAAGAAAGAATTTCAGATGGAAAAAATGAGGACACGTTCCTTATTCATGAACCCTTATTTTCATTTATTTAATTAAAAGAAGAATAAAAAATGAAAGCCCTTCTGAAAACCCCCAACATTTCTATATTACATTAATAACAGAAATTCACTGCATTTGCCGTGGTAAATAGCAGCATTTTAAAATGCACTGTGACAGAACCTTGCAGGTAGTTACACTGATCTCCTTGAACAGTAAAGGCCACTCCTTGTCAAATGTCTTCTACCTGAAACTAATCCAGAGTCTAGGAAGGTCTTTGAATCTTGTTGGTCTAGTGCTCAGGAGCAAGGCCAAGAACAGGGAGCTACACCAGAGATTTGGCTTTTCAGGACATCTGTTACTCAATTATAATTATTGACAGAGAAATGAGCTTCTGAGAGAACTGCATTTTTAATGGCTCAGGGTGTCATCAGGGTTCACTTCTTACAATGCTGTACTTCTTCCGGCTTTTCATTTGCCTTTAGAGCAGCACCATCGCTATAACCATTACCCTGAGCTTGCCAACTTTCACGGTCATTCTTTCAGTTTTGAAATATGAAACTGTGGAAAGATATTCAATGTGCATTTTAAGGGAAAGGGGGCTAATTAAAAAGCCTAGATTTGCTGACAGAACTTGCTGGGGAAAAAGCAGTCTGTCTAGTTCCTTCCTTTTCCACTCCTCCTTCCACCTAAATCATGTAGGAGAGTGGTCTAAGAGTATGGAGCATACTCTTTAATTTGTATGTGAATGTTCCAATATTATATTTTCTAGCCGTTATTGTCATGTCTTATGGACTGCAAGCACTGTCAATATGTAGAGCTTAAAATAGTCATGCAAACCGTAAATAAATATTTAAATGGTACTGGACAATGAAACCCAAATGTCACATTCCTAGTGGGTCTCTACACGGAATTTTTTTAAAAGCCAATATTAAACTGAAGAGGTTCCTAATTAAACAAATAGTTCCTTTCTGTTCTGTGATACACAGAGTACAAAACTCTCCATTAGGCTGTGCTTTGTTAAACAAAGTCCCACTGCAAGCAAACATAATTATTACCAGTGCAACTTTGATGTATCTGGAGAAACCTTCTCTTGTCCCAGTTTTTAAATCTCCCCATCTGCATTTCACATGCTGACAGGAAGAAGACCATGTCCCAGATTAGGGCTACCAGTCAAGAATTCACAAGACCATTTTTAAGGTCTTTTTCTGTCATAGGTAAGGAGCAGAAGTGACAGATCTCTGCTTCTGATGGCAGCAAGCTGTTAGATTTAATGTTAAGAAATCTCACCTTTGTCACTTTCTTTTCTCAGTAGTCTCCTCTGTAAATTGCATTTCTATTCTCACAAGGTTGTGTTGTGAGAATAAACACACTAAGAATTTTGTTGCCCTCTAAAGCAGGGCAGGCCACAGATACCTAAGAAAGTTTTTAAGGGAGATAAAAAATTCAAGGCTAGAAAAATCCAGGCAATTTCAAAGCAACATAATAAACAAGATTTGTGAAAAAAAATCTTCTAAGATAGCAGGATAAAATGATGCTCTTCAACCAAAAGGATAAAAGATTTCTAGGAAGGCTTCACACTGGAGCTGCTACTTGTCAATCTGACAGCAGCTCTCGGCAGTATGCTGTCATGGGCTAAGACCTGTTTGTGTGTGGGAGCTGAGGAACAATCAGCAGTGATAGAATACTTACTCATCCTTCTAGATCGTGGGGTTTTCTTTTTTTAGCCCAGATACCTAAAGAGGAAGATGGTTAACCTACTAACACTTCCCAAGTCATGGACTTGCTGGTTGGCTACCACTGACTCCTCTTACAGTGCCATAAATTATGTGCCAATTCTTGGTAAGCTTTCCAGCCCTTTCAAAAGTCCATTTGTAGAAGCAGCTGATTTGTACCAGGAACAGCTAGTCCTATGCATTTATTCCAGGAATACCTACAGACTTCTCTTCTACATCTGTATTCTTGAAGTGTCACTTAAGACCTAGTCTTTAGATAATAAAAGGTTTCAGAGGTTTCAAGGCCACATTCAGTTTGTTTTTTTTCCCTAATCTTGGTATCAGAAAACCTTATGCCTCTTTATCAGAAGGCCCCTTTATTTCAAATGAGAAGCTCTGATGAATTTTATCCTTTTCCCTAATATTACTGCATCTGAAATAAGTTTTTGGATGGCAACACATAAACATAAATTAAAATGAAAATGCTGGAGCATAGCATAAACAGCAATCTATCCTTTCTGCCATTTAAGACAACCTTCCTACAAACCACAAAGATTATCTGAATAGGAACACCCAAGTGATATATAAGCTGCTGAAAACAGTCAGGAACACAGCTTTGCAAATCAGATTAGACATGACCTTCAGAGGTGATCTGCCACCATAGTACCCAGAAGGTCTATATGAATTACAAAACCACAGAACCTTTCATTCTGCAAAGCATGGACAGATTTAATTTCCACCATCCAAGCACCAGTGTGCACATCTAATGTTCACTACCTTTCCCTGTACTTTGAGCATCAAGAGCATTCAAGTATCTTCCTGCACCACCGGGCAAGTTGCCCCCCTTTTGAGGATACATACATATGTTAAAAGCCTTCAAGATACAGAGACATGCATGAAAGAAAATCTCCACTTGTCTTATACAAATGAAATCAGAGCTTTATAGAATTTCATACAACACTCCTGGACATACACAACAGCAGTCTGGATGATGACTGTCTAGGAGTGTTGAATTTGCAATTCTTCTTCATCTTCTCTGATAACTGAAGCACTTCAGCTAAGCCAAAGGCAGCCCACAAACAGTCCTGAAATTGGCTACAGGAACTGATATGAATATTTCTCAGTTTCCCTATTGCTAAATGATTACACGTAGTCTGGGTAGCAAAAGGAGACTTCCTGGTCCAAACAAATACCACTGGGTTCTTTTTCCACCCCCAATGTTAACTCCAAGAAGATCTAAAATGCCTCATGTTTGATATAGAACCAAAATATCCCCATCTTAAAAAAAAAAAAAAAAAAAAAAAGAAGAAGAAAGCCACCAAAACCAGACATAAGAAACCAAGTCTAAAAAGGGAAGAAAGAGAAACTGAGTTGCTTAGAGGGTGACTATTTCATTACAGTGAACAAGTTTGAAGTTGAATAGATTTTGATACATGCACAAACAAAAACAAAAGTATTTCTAACCTTGATATTGGGTGCAGCAGAGCTCTATCTGACAAACAACCTGAAGTGATGTTTAGGTTTGGCGGTAGTGTCATATACAATCATAGTTAGTTTGTCTTTGGATAGCTATCATATTAAAAAAGCCCTTAAAATACACAAGCCCCCGCAGCTGTCTGCAACCTTTAAGTCTTGCCATTTTAAACATACACTGCAGTCATATAGCATGAGAGGACACTGAAGAATTTCAAATCAGTTATAATAAATCCAGACAGTAGGCAGCAAAAGGTTTCACAGTACACATCATCAGCTTCAAGATTCCTCACATGGCACTCTTAAATACACAAAAGCAAGAGGCTCAGAAATCATCAGGTGAGTTTTACAAATTTTAGTACATTCGGTCTATATGAGCACTATCTGTCAAATCTATCCCATACTCTCCATCCACAGTTGCAGCTAGGATTTTCCCTGCTGTCTCCTTTGCCCACATTGTTCAAATGTATATAATAATTTGGTATCAAAACCCTTTGCAACATACTAAAAAAAATTTCAGTCATGTCACTGTAATCTCAATTCTCTCATTCAATTACTTGGTCTAGAGTACACATTCCCGGGAAAGAACAATTCCACATTGCTGCAGCATTTTATCTGCAATATTCTTCCATCTTTAGCTACTTCTCCAGCTCATGCTTTGCACACACTGGCAAACAAGCAACAGAAGCTGGATTTATCTGCAATCTAAACAGTCTAAGACTTTCATTTAATGCTTGGGTCTCCACAGGACAGGCGCTGGGGAATGTACATTGTACTAACACTGTTGAAACAAATCACACCTTGTACACACTTGGTCTTGTCTCTTTTACATGCATGCATGCTCCAGTCCATCTTATTCATTAGTGCATTGTGGTTTTCCTGTCTGGAAGATGCAGATTAAATCTCTACATGGTCATATGAAATGGCAACCAAATGATTTCTTTAACTTTTCTGCTTTTAACAAAACCAAAAAACTATACGAGGGACAAAATAAAGGAAAATTTCTTCTGTCTCAGTTATCTGAACTTATTTTGATGCTGCCATGGTTTGCCATTTAAATAATGATGCATGATTTTTTTAATATGTTAATTACATAAATAGGTACTTAGAAATTACTTAAACAGGAGATTATTTACCCCATTGACTGTAGAAACCCATGTGTCAGCACATCTGCTGCACAGGAAGATTAAATCTGTTCACACAAAACTCCTGCTCTCTCTTGCTAATGGGGAGAGATTAGTAGTATGAGACCTGAAGCAGAGGCTTTGGGTTTTATCCAACAGACCCTTAAGACTTACACAATGAATGATGCTAGCATACATCTCCAGATTTCTAAAAACCCAGTATATACTCGCCTAGGCATTCTGGAAAAAGAAATGGGATTTTTACTGAGCAGACTTTTCTGTGTGTGTTTTAATTTCAAAAGCTTCTGCTGTGTGTTATTTAAGAGTAACAATCAGACACCCAGCAGCCTTTAGAGGAACTGTATTGGTGTGATTATGCACCTTTAAGACCAGAATGACAATGCTAGTTGATGATGTTTAGAATGAGACTACTGAAAAAGACTCAATTACAAGGTTATCTTTGCCTTGGTTCACCTTCCCAGCTGCTGTGAAGAACCTGCAGGCTATTAGTTTAATAGCTGTTGATGAGGGCCTATCCACCATTTATCATATCCCCATCACACTCCTTTTACATCACAGGCTTGCAGGGAAAGGTGTCAGAAGGCTCTGGTGGGAGAAAGGGATTGCCAAGACTATAGTTAACGAGAAGAACAGAAAACATGAGTCTAGTTTCCAGATCAAGCAAGCACACAACTTCTTCTCTTTCTTTAGAAGAATATGCTCTGTCTGCTTCCACCTCATGCAGGAATGAAAGTCAAATCAATGCTCACATAAGCTGAATGAACAGTTAGGGCTGTTTTCCACGTAGTTATTGCATGTATACTCTAATAGGAGCAATCTACCGAGTGAACACAGCTCTAGCTAGAAAGGGCAATATCCTCCATACCCTCATAAGGTACTTCGGACCACACAAAATGAGCTACTGACACTTCTATCCTGTGTCAGCCTCTGGTAGCATGCATCTGTTCCCATGGACTTCAAAGCCTCCCTAAACTGGGCTTTGCCAACACCCTCTGCTCAAAGACATTAACAGCCACTTTTTCAATCCATGTATATGGAAATGTGCAGCCAAGTATACATACCCCAAACACGTGTTGCATGTACAACAGAAGCATGCCCACACACGCCCATTCACAGCCAAATGTAATATAAATAACCTCGCTATATAAATAGGCTTGCTTAAATGAAGTGTCTTACTTAAATAAGGCTGACATAAATACTCTTTCTTTTATGCTGCCTGTTGCATCTCATGCTAAAGTCTGGGAAGTGGCAACTATGTTGGAATGACCGGAGAAACCCCACTCAAAGTCAATAGATATGAAGGACAGGAGAGCTCAGCATCATGATGTAACATATCACTGGTGAAGATTTTGTGAAAAGGATAAAAGACAGGCAATTTTTTTTTTGCATATGTGTCTCTGATGTCAAGATAGATAAATATTAGTGAGACAGGCAATAAGAAATTGCAAATAATCAGAGGAGATCCTCAAGCATTAAAGCAGTAGCCCACACAAAACCAAAGTCATAAAAAGAAAAAAAGAAAAAAGTGTTAGAAAAGAAAAAGTAACTTTTCCCTCTTTCTCTGCATTTTTGGAAGGACACCAGATGACTGTCCATACTTCTAACTATGCTCATGTTTGTATTCATCAATATAGTTTTATGGACATTTTCGGTCTTATCCTTTTCAAAACATTTCAAGAAACTGTTAAGACTGGTTTCTCTGAAGATGGGTAGGAAGGACCGGCTGTCAGAAAGGACTCTCTGAACTTCCCTCCAGCAACCCTACTTCACATTCAGCCCACACACCAGGCCCAGCCCTATCAGTGTTCTGGCTCACTTTGTCAGAGCTGTTGAATCTGTTCAGAACTTCCTTCCTGCTAATGAATGTCTCCCTAATCGATCTTCAGAGTACATATTTCTTCAGTCTCAATCACCCATGAGCTAAAGATGCTGTCAATACTGCAGCATGGCAATGCTTGCCATTGCAGAGACAAATCTTGCCATGTACTCTCTGTGGTGAACCCTCTGCTCTTTGCATATGGTAGGTGGAACGATTACTTTGTCTTCCAAGTGAAGAGAAAAATTTATAAAGGTCAAGCAATGCCGAGGCAGTTGCAACAGTGGATACAAACTCAAAGTTTTCCTCACTCTTTATTTCTCAGCCTCTGAAGCACAAATATATGCATAGTGCTAAGCCAGTAGTATTTCTACCTGTTACATTACTGCTTTATTCATGGTTGGACCATTTTCATTCCATTAATTCTTTCCTTTAAAAGCATTTCAGAATTGGTTTAAAAAAATAAAAATAGATGTTTAGAAAGATTTCAGTCTTCCTTAATCGTGCAGGGATATATTTTCAAAGCAGTATGCCAAGAGTGTTCCACGTGACTCCCATTCATGTTAAAATTAGAGTCACCAGAATAAACCCCATATGCTGCTTTGAAAAGGTACTGCAATGTGTCCAAGGGAAATTTCTGCAGCTTAATGGTGCTTGCACAGTTTTTCTGCTTGCTTTTCTTCTTTTAATTTCTGAATATATATTTTTATTTTAAAATAACACTTTGTACTATCTGGAAAAATAGAAAGAAGGGATTTGCTGGTTTTCTTGGTTTCTCTGCAGCCCTTTTATTTTAATCAGAATATCTTTGCTTTGTAGTATGCAAAGCTTCTGGAAGCTTTTTTGTAACTCTTTTTTTAATACTGTCACTGTAGACAACCTTTCTATTCGAGCTGTAACCTGCAGTGAGATCTGGAGGTCTGACTGCCTTCCACACCTGAGCTGTTATCCTGTCTAGTGGTGTTCAATATTTCAGTGTAAGCCTGAAACTAATTTTCATATCTGGGCAGTGGGGAACTTTTTTTCCAGAAAGCTGGAGGCATAGTCTCTCCTTAGCAATAATAGCACTGCTACTTGTCCTGAAGCCAGGCACCATGAATGTACAGGTTTCTATATTCAAGGTCCTGTCTTACATGTGGACCTCCTGCCCAACACAGAGTATCTGTACCACCTGTGGCAGCTGCAGAAGCCTACCCACCCAAAGCCAGCTGCAGTGCTGGGCTTATTGTGGGCATAGTGTTGCCCTAGTTTGCCTTGGTAATCACAAATGCTGTGCTCACATACACACATACTGATAAATACTAGTTGATTATTAAATTTGTAATTTATTACTATAGTCTTCCTGATCATTTGAAGAGAGAGGAAAACAAAATTTCTGACAGCTCTGATTCTTTTGTAATTGCTCTTAAATTTTTACTGCTTATAAGTCTCCGCATGAGAGATTGTGCACAAAGACAGTGTGAATGCCATCCTTTCATTTTATCTTCATCCTTCTCATTACTATCTCAAATTGCCACACATTTTCATTTCAGCCATTTACATAAACAATGCAGCAAACACTGTATCTAACCACTTAATTACTTTAATCTTTAAAGGATGTAAACAAAGGGAAAATATTTTGCTTTAATGTGGAAGGTGCTTCCACTATGGAGGAAAAAAAACCCAAGTCTACTTGCTAAGAGAATTGTGTATCAGGACACAAGAAAAGAAACCAAGATGTGGTTGTTTTGTCATTAAAGTACTGACAAGTGAGGTGTGGGCTAATTTCTCATCTCTACCACTAATTTGCCAAGCAACAGGCAGCAAGACATAATTTATGTATTCTTGTTATCCAATTAAAATCACTTAACATCACTTTTCCTTTCTTCTTTTTAACCCTTTGTATATTCTGCCGATTTAAGTGGTGTTCTTTGGTCATAAACCTGTGCTTAAAAGAAACACCTGAAATTTCCCATGGTGGGGAAATGACAGCTTGCACTTAAAGCTACAACCTGTAAGCAATGGCTTCAGCTACAACAAAGGTTTGTGTACAAGACAAGTATTTAGAAAGAAAACAAACAAAAAAACCTTACAACCAACCACAAAACAATGAGACCCCCCAAACCAATCCACTAGTAGCCAAACACTGCTCTGCAATTTCTACAGACAAGGCCTACTTTAGTATTAGGGTTCAAATATGCTAATGAGTTAGACAAATCACCATGTCAGCTGAGCTGCAGTAGTAGCCAGTGGTAAATATTTAGTAAAACATACTTTTGTAAATGTTAGCAAGAACAATTTGAGGAAATGCTTTCAATTTCTGAAGGAAATTTCTGAAGGCGCTTAAATGCCCCTGAGTAATAACAGCTCAGTTGTCAGAGCTGACAAGTTAAACTGCTTCAAAGGGATCACTGCAGTTCATGGGGAAAGCCTGACTTCTTAAAGTGGCTGCTGAATCCGTTACAAGGATCTTTCACACTTTATTTAACATTAGGAAAAATTAACATTAGAAAATACGTTTTACACATAAAACTACAAAATAATTCAGGTTGTTAGAAATTTCTAGGCATCATGAAGTCCTGCAGACATAGCAGAGCTAACTTCACACTTAAGTCAGGTTCCTCAGGGCAAGTCTGGGCAAGTTTTGAGTTTCTCCAATGATGAAGATTCCATAATCTCTCTGTGCAATTGGTTCCAGTGCTGCACCACTTTTCTTCTTTCACTGTGTACTTCTGAGAAGGGTGTGCATCTTCTCAGCTTCTTGTTCAAACAATGGAAGAAGATACAACTGGATCCACCCTCATGTGCCCAGCCTTTTGTAGGATGAACAAATCTGGTTCCTTCATATTCCCCTTGAATACCACGTGGTCCATTGTCCTTAATCATATTGATGCCCTTTAGTTGGACTAGCTTCATTTCTCTCCATTACTGGGGCACAAAACTGGACACAGTCTTCCACCTGCTGCCTCATAAAGGCCAAGTTGGAGGAAATAATTCCTTCCTCTGACCTGCTAGCTATGCTTTAGCTAATGTAACCTAGCATGTAGTTAGTCCACATCACACAAGGGTGCACTGGTGATTCATGGTACTCATCAACTCACCAACCATCCTACAAGCAAGCACTTAGAATTATATTCATCTTTCTGAGTCCTCAGTTTGCATTGGTAACCACACATCCTCAGCTTTTAATATCAAAGAAAATATCAGAAGAAATTAATATCAAAGCCTTGGCCATCATAAAAATCAACACAGGATACTGAAGTGTTACTCTACTACTAAAATTGAGAAACGTCTACTAAAATCAAGAAGCGTAGAGAAGGAAATTAGAATCATCAAACTCTTTCAAATGATAATAACTAAAGCAAATTGAGCAGCTATGAAACATCCTGTTCTCTGGAGCTTAAAAGCAACAAGGCAATAAAAAACCCCTAGCCCATGCAAAGCTAAATAAGTTTTATGGAGATATTTTCTTTCTTTTCTCGTCAAGTAGAACCACCAGTTTAAAGATTTTGCTTTAGCTGGTACTTTAAAGACTTTACACAGCGAAGGGCCATTTAGGCCATGTATCTAACTGAAACCATTTTCAAGGTACACACACACACACACCATACCTTCTGCCTGAGATTTATCTCCCAGATTGGTGGAGACACCTTTATTCTCTATATAAATTAAACTTTGCAGCCCACTGTATGCAGAATTAGGCTAGATAAAATAATATCCAGTTCTCTGCCATCATTATTAAAATGTTGTCTTTATACCATTACTTGTGAGGTAAGACTTTTTTTGTCCATATAGTTCAATTTTTAGGAATAAGAAACATGATTGCGCGTGTAATTTTGACTACAATTTTAAGAGTGGCCTTCAGATTTGCACTACTGCTGAAAATACAGAGCTGCCAATAACCCCTACCCTGGCTTTACAAATTGGCTTCCAATATTCTACAACCTCAAAGGGTCTTTTCTGATGCCTTAGTCAGCAGGCATCCCCAGCTAGAAGGTGAGAAAAGTTATTAACACCATCCTTAAGACAGGTAGAAGTGCTATGAGCCATGCCATTGCTCCAAGGAAAGAGGACAGACAGAAGAAAAGTCTGGGGAATAATTCTGGTTGAAGTATTGAACAGGGAGAGAAGCTAAAGGAAGGTTCACTTAGAATGGAGAAAGAAATCCAGTAAGATTTCTACATGCAGTCACTAGTTTACATATATGCTTTTGAAAAAATCAGTTATATGACAATCAGATCAATTCATATTTAAAAAAAAGAGAAAAGAACATCACTGAGAATAAAACAGCCCTTTAACAACTTCCAGATCCGTAACTTATATAGATATGAGTTCTTGGAAGGGATCTGAAAATCTTGACAGATATGAGATTCCATCCTTTATCTCACACATCTGATTTTACAAAAACAAGGATGTTTCATTTTTCTGCTTTGTGACTTCACTATGAAGGGCTGATCAATTGCTTCTGAAGAGTCCGATAATGTAACAATGATATGACGAGATGTGTAGTTTCCTTTGGACTACTGTTTAAGTACAACAAAAAGGACTAGGAAGCATTTACTATTCAAGCAGAATGGATACAACTGCAATTTTTAAGTTCTTGCTGATGAAGTTCTCATATTAGCAACACAAGAAGGATAAGTCATTTCCCTAAGACAGAAAACTGATGCTTGAAATCTGAAGATAAGTCTCCAGAGAGAAAAATTACCATAAAATTCAAAGCATGTGTGAAAGCTGTTTCCCCAGATGCTTCTCTTCTAGAAGCATACTTGACATTCTTGATGCAAGGATGGTTCTTGAGCATTTCAGTTTCATGGTCATGGCACGGTATCTTCAACTGACATGGCAAGATCTGTAATCATCTACACAAATGTCTTTTCAAGGATTCTGACACAGAATTTGGTATTTGTTCCTTTACCTCTCTCTGGTGTTTGGGTCAATACACTTACTTGGCATCAAATCTCTTTCCATTCCTGTGCTCAGCTTATAAAGTGATATTCCTCAGCTTTCCTATGTATTACAAGGGGCCTTGCTTCTCTGCTTGCTCATGTATGACTGACATATAAAGGTAACTTGAGGAACTGAGATGGAGCCTCTCAATAAATTACCTTTCAGTCACCTTTCAGAAAGTACGTGCTAAACCCCTCACCTCCTACCCTCCTCTATTTTGCCACTCATCCAGTGTCTGGGAACTTGAAGACAGCTCACATTAGCAAACCAAGGCCCAGTTTAGCCTGTGATCACCTAAGAAAGCTTTTCAAACTAACTGTGCTATAGGTTCCCCAATGTTGGTGCCCTAGGTAACCTACAGAGAGCCATCTCTGTTGGCCCCATGTGCATGGTGTAGACATGGCTTGAAATAGCTGGTGTGGGTAAAGGAGAGAAGAGCCCATCTGCACCCACGCACCGTCCTTTCCTTTCATGCCGGCTCCCAGCAGCCCTCCCCTCCCATATGCCTCTATCACAGCCAACCTTAATTTACACTGGTGCATCGGGTAGCAGGATCAGCTTGTCAAATGCTGGGCAGTTACCTCATGTGCTAAAAATAGAGACAAGCAGCAGCAGTGACTGACTGGCAAATGCCTTTTTAATGGTGACTGACGTATTCAATCAAGACAATACATGAGATGTAAACTGCAAACAATGAAGGACATTTGTATAAGGACAGATGAGACAAAGGCAACAAAGCACCCCGGTTTTGCTTATGAGACATGTATGAAAGATTTCTGCTGCTCTTTTCAACCACTGTGCTATTTAGATTACAATTACTTAACGCCAACCAACAATAATACAAGCTTTTCTGCTACTCCAAGAGAGGCTATAAAAATCTCATTGTCAGCTGTATCATTCACCACGATAACCTCATTTCAATTGAAACAAAATCTCCGAGATATCACCTCTCCCCCCTTCCCTCCCTTTTTTATTTGCCTATAATAAGGTCTATAGTCTGGGGAGCTCTCAGGCTGAATTCCATGCATTGTAATTCACAAAATGAAAATCTGGTATTATATGCCCACTGACATTCACATCACCAGCAATTCATGCAGCAAAAAGCCATATGCCATGCACTTCTGATTTAAGTGTACTACAAAAACATATCCTAGAAAGAAGAAATAAAAATACAGAGACAAGCGTGGTTCCTGGGATCTCATTATTATCCACACTTTTAGACAGGAATGACAGGGGCAATGTCACAAAATATGCTGTTTTGGTGACAATTGCAGTTAGGTTGTATCATTTCCCTCGGCAGCTAACACACTCTACATGGAAGTGAGGCACTTTTTTTTCCAGTGCAAAAGGTTTCTATGGAGTAGAAAAAAAGCGGTTAGCATGGATAACCCACACTCAACGTTTCTCCTCTGGATACCAGGCTTTCCACTCAATCATCTTTTTGAAGGCTGAGAAGTTTATTGGTTTGATCAGCACCCACAGAGATGAAAATGAAGAGAGCTTTGAAAATACGAAGTACCAGCAGTTTTAAAAATTGCCATCTCCAGGGTGTTACATAGACCCGTATGTGTTCTACAGTAACACACACAGTTCACTAGAAACCTGGGGGATAAAATCCACTCTGCCAATGGTGGCTAAGTTTTCCACAAATAAGAGATTTCACATGAACAGCGACTTTTATCACTGAGGAAAGGATAAGACAAGCTGCTGGCCAAGGAATGGATTACACTAAAATGCTCTTTTCCTTTTTTTCTTTCTTTTTTTTTAAATAGCAGATGTTTTGTTGAGACATTTCTTCCTTGCTTTTGGCCTGAAGAATCCTTCTATTTGTTAGCATACCCATCCTGGCATATAAATGGACAGAAAGGACAGAATTCAAGATTTAAAATGCTTTTCCTTTTAAGACTATGCCCTCCATGAAATCATTGCATATGTGATCACTGGAGAAGGATCGTTCAGCTCTAACTACATATGACCCTATTTCTAAAGACTTTCAAAGCCTTGTGGCAAAGACAGAAAATAGTAAAGATATGTTTTAAATGAAAAAAGTCTTTCAACTTGAAAAAATAGTTCATAAGCTACAGAGTGCAGAAAAAGGGCAAGTGTGGCTCCTTACTGCTTCATTAAGCAGCCTAGCAACTTACATTTCACAAATTAATTTTTTAAAATGCATTTGCATTCTTGACAATGCTAGTTCAGACCGAAAAATTTTCAAAGGGAAACAACAAACTAGATTTAAAAATGCAATACTCTTGTTCAGTCCCTTTGAGCTTGACAGTCCCAGCCTTTGGAGTATGAATACTTTAATCTGATTTTTACAGACTGATGCCTCAGTAAGAGGAAAGCTGCATTTTTAGCATCTTAAACACCCCTTCTCAGGTTCCTGCAGCCAGGAGCAACAGACGAGTAATAAAGTGTCTTTGACAAATGCAATGGGACACATTTGGAGACCTGACAGATGTAGATAAATGCACAGAGACAGAGAAGACTAAACAGAACCATTCTGAAATGAGCAGCCAATGAAGGCACACATTTGGAGTACCTAGGCCACAAAAAGCATAGAGGAAACACTGACCAAATGCCAGGGAAAAGTCTTAAACAGGTTCTTCCTACATCACATTAAACTGCACTGCTTAAAACAGACCATTCGTAAGGAAGGGTCTGCTAATGGAATAGACCTAACAATCTTTTTGCACCCCAATTTTGCTCTTCTAAAGGATTTCTACTGTATTTGAAGGGAGCTTTTTTTCTTCAATTAAAAAGTCTCATTTTCTGTGTAAGCTATGCAGTAGACTTGCAAAATGTTAATTGCTATAATTTTTTAATAAATTCATGCATTACACAATTAATGATACAATATATTTATAGCAATTTTCTGTTTCCCATAAAAGCTAATAAAGTGCTATTGGCCTCAGGTGTGAAAATTTGGGATTTAATTTGTGCTAATCTGCCCCAGCCTGGGGAATACTGAATTCATTCTGTGTGAGAATAATTTATTTGCAGTATCCCTGACTGATACAAACAAAGCATTCTCAAGGGAAGGTGTAATAAAGCTAACAGAGAGGTGCAATCATTCCACTAGCCTGGCATTTCCCACTAGTAAAATACAAATAGAACAGCTTTCCAAAGCTTCTCCCAAAAGAAGGTAAATTCATATACTTCAGACCCATAAGAAAACAATAATGCTTTGGAGGGTATCCGTGAAGAAGGTATTTACCATCCCTTTTCCTTCTTCCATTGAATTGAAAAGGAGGTGACAGACAGATTTACAGACTGACCAAAGGATTTTACTTTCAAGTTTGTCTGTATTAATTTTTCTCCTGTTTGAGGTAATGGTTTCTTCCCATTCCTGAAGCTATTACTTGCCATCCTTCTCCAAGCATCCCTGTGCAGTGCAGTGTGTGGAAAGAGGGGCACAGAGAAAGAACCGGTCTGGGGCTGGAGCTGCTGCTGTAGCTGTGGCAGGGTGATGAAGGAGGCTGGAGCAAGTGGCCAGATATCCTGGTTCTGATTTTGACCCTGTAGCTGCTTCACTGCCAAGGTACTTCGAATGTGGGTGCCTTTCCCTCCTTACTGTAAAATGTGGTTTGTCAAAGCTTGGTCAAGCTTGCAAGAGGAGAAAAGTGCAGGATATTGTTAGTGCCACTAGAGGGGATAACTTGAGCGTGCTGGGGACCTGCTGCTGCTCCAGGAGTGCGGCAAAACCCTGCCACTTCCAGGTCAGGCACAGAGCTGCTGTGGCAGGGACTAGCATTAGAACAACGAAATTGCAGCCAGGGGGGCATTTCGGTCAGGATCTGTACACAGTCTGCTCCTGATGTCTCCCTAATTTGCAGAGGACCCAGCAAAGCTAGTGACATCTCCTCTGCCACATTGCTGCTCTGACCCTCTCAAAATGACCCTCTAGACCTTTGTTTCCTCATGGGATAACACATTATCTAATGGTGGTGTTGGCCCACAACACATTTTCACACAAACGTGTGTTTCACAACTCAGACAAGTATGCTTCTTAAGAGCTTGCCCTTGAACATTTAGTCATATTCTGAACCTAGCCTTACACAATCATTCATCCTACAGCTGCCAAAAGCGTGACAACACTAGAGAAGCTGCGAGAAACCTGTGGAATGGCATTTCCAAACTGCCACTGAGAAAGGAAATAGTATTTTTCATTTTTATGTTATGCTTGGTTACCTTTTCTGTTATCTTGTCAGCGAGCAACGAAAAATGTTTGCAGGGTCTGAGCATGAGCCATAAACATCTTTTGTGGTTATCAAATGCCTCAGTGTTTGCCTTGCTATTTAATTACAGGACTCACGTAGGGCATTTATTGTTTGCATCTGTTGCTGCTGTGAGCAATGTCTACTCTTCTGATTACCACACAGGCAGTTTATTATGTGTATACCTGTCAGTGGAATTATCATCTTGCTGAGCAGACCCCACTGGTGCAGGGGGATCCAGTGATGCAGCTTGGTGTGTCACTGAAACAGCCAGATACCACAGGGGCAGTTCCTTAGGATACCCAGGTCTGCCACTGTGAAATGAATGCTAGCTGAATGCTGAAACCAGAGGGTTTTGAGTTTTCTGAGAATGTTTTTCTTATTACAAAATATTTATTATTATTATTATATTCTTATATATTTTATATATATTATATTCTTATTATTAAAAATATATTCTTATTACAAAATAAATTTTCATAAAACATTTAAAAGCTCATGTTTTATACCATGATGATCTCAAACACATGTCCAGAGGGCAAATAAACTAGATCGCCCAGTAATGAGAAAAATGCGTTAGCCAACCTCATCCCACTTTCCTATTCCTTAAAACTGTAGTTTTAGTGAATACGGTAGATTCTGATTTCAAGTGTCGTACACCACAGTACTTTCAATGGTTTTCAGTTTTGGCATCTCATACTTAACTTTAGCCACGCTGAAATGATAATTTGAGTAGTCATTTTTGGCCATCTAAAAACCTAAAACTACGCTAATATACTAATAAAAGCAGCCACATTGTGCCCATTTTCTACAACGCAGCTTCAACACTTTCCCAGGTGAGTAAAAAAATTTTGTGTTTTTCCTTCCACGCTGGGGCTGGGAGCAGTTATTTTTATTCTTAATGTGCTTTTTTAAGATGGCACTACACTAGGTACAGAATTAGCAAATTGTTCATACTGTTCTTCAGGTCTAATAAGACAAGCTATGGCTGGTCCTGCAATTAAAATAACACATTTGCTCACCCTTCCTCCTATTAGTATGTGAACTTCAAAGGTACAAAAAGCAGCCAACTGAAACCTCTGGAAACCATAAGTAAGAGGATAATCTTGTCCCCTACATAATGTCCTACTTGCTGTCTCCTTGTACGCCAAGAAGCAATATGTGTATTTTACAACAAGATCACTAAAAAGATAGTGATCTCAATTAAAATCCTCATTAGAGCAACACAGGTGCATTTATTTAAGAACAACTAGTGGGGATCAATAAAAAATTTTTCTTTGGGAGTATGCTTTCATTTGGCCCCAGGGGGGAATTTTACTGTGGGGCAGGTACTTTGAATTCCACCTATTATCATATTAAAAATAAACGATAAACCCTGAATCAATTTAAGTACTTCTTAGTCTGTGTGGCAGCAGAGCCTGATTACCCTGAGCAGAGCATAGGTGATCCCTGCGTGAGGGAAAACTGACTGATGGGCACCTATTTAAATGGGCATGGTGATGAAGGTTTCTAGATGCTGGAGTGAGAGATAACTCAGTCCAGCTTTCTTACAGTCAGCACTGACTCCAAAAATCAATACACAACGCTTTCTTCTGCTGCAATAAAACATATAGAATTATGTAAAGCTTGGAGACTAGATTATATTTTCAAAGTCATAAACCATGCTCTCTGCTCACAAATGACTGTGGAGGACAGAACTTATAAAGTGTCCTTTGATCATCTGTAGGCTCATATAAAAACAAAAAGGTTTCAAATGGAATTGTTGCCACTTGCATGTCTCTCTACACAACTGCATCTTAATTTCTCTAGGAAACTCACAAGACATGAATTATGTATGTCTTAAAATGTTACAAAAGCATAATATAAGCTTAGTTGCCTGTCTAAATTATTCTATTCAGACATCTACTAGTATATAGAGAGACTGCAATAAAGATTTTAGGTCTGACAGTTATCACACTATCACCACAAGGGATCAAAGGAGTTTTTCTAATGCAAGAGCTCACAAAATGTGTCTGTTACAATAAAAATTGAACAAAGCATGAGACCATAAATGTTTCACTAAAACACCATAAAATTCTTCCAACTATGAGCAAAGTCCTGGTTTAATTATTTTTGAAACTTTATAAATGAACAAATCTATATGAAATCTCCACAACATGAATTGAAGAACCATGATGGCACAGTATGCCATTTTGTCATCAAAAGAAAGTCTTAATATGTAGTTTAAAAAACCCTTGAGAACAGGCACTAAAACCTGAGGGGAAACATTCAATCACCTCACCTCTTTTAGTGTCTGTCATTCCCCAATGCAAGAGAGGAGGAAATAAATCTCTGTATGTGCACACAGACCTCCTACAGACCCTTAACATACCAGCAATTGTGATTAATCAAAAGTTTAAAACTAAGCTAAAAGCCCTTTTTCTTCAAGTATGATTAAAGATCAAAGGAAGTGGTCTAAATTTTTGGCAGAATCTCCAGGTCTCAAGACTTACCATCCAATATACTCAGTGTCCAAATTTGTTTTGCAGGTTTTGGGGGAGGAAGGGAAGGAGGAAGGAATAAAACGAACGATCCCATCAGCCAGGTGGGTAGTAAACCATAACAAAGTGGTGTTTTACACATTACCATGACAATCAAGTTATTGAAACTGAAAAATAGTAACACATGGAGAAGACAGAAGATTTTTTTTTTCACAGTGTAAGGTAAAACATACGCAGGTATTCTTCCCAAGAATGCCAAGGCAGTGGAAGGATTAAAAAAAAAAGGTCCATTTCAGATGCAAGGACCATTTCTTAATGATGCTGCACACCAGGCCCTCAGGGAAAAAAAGGCAAGGCTCTGCCTCCTCCAAGGCTTTTTCTATCTTCTCTCTCTCCTGCCCTACCCTCTCTGGCCCAAGGAGGCCTTGTACATGTCGCAAACACGTTATCTCTGTGCATACCAGGGAGAGAGAGAGCTTGCTCATAGCTTCTCCCTGCGACTTTCTCTGAAATATAGAAGGAAGGGGAAAAAAAAACCTAACATATTTGAGAAGGCATTTTGTAGTCTTCCTAAGCAAGACCAGTTCTAGCTTTCTGTTACAAATACTTCCAAAACTGTACCTATCCCTACACACAGCAACTAAGCTACTGCATCTTGGGAGGTCTGTTTCTTCCCATTCACTTCTGAAAGTATGGGCTGAATGCTCCCCAGGTCCACATGGCCCTTGGCTGCCAAGTTTTCAAAAGTGTCTGCCTAGAAACAGGTACTCTTAGCACACAGGAAAGATGCAGATAGGATACTAACGAGCAGTGATCACCAATGCCTCTTGTCAGGTAAGGATTAAAAATGGTGGTGTTAAGTTTGGTAAAGCCATTGGCACTGGCAGCCGTCACCTACCAAGCAGATGGGTAAACCTTGGGTACCACTATATAACCACTATATAAACCCTGAAGTGCTTCACAAGCCCACAAAACAACGCTGTTTGCTTCACTCACAGATCCCTTTAGACGTTTATCAGCTGAGTAATGCACATCCCCACCACATGTCATTTGAAGTGGGTAAGAGCGCAAAAATCTCCTTATGACTCTAAGAAAGGATTTAGATAAACAGAAAATAATTACAGAACTGTTAGAAATGAGAGTCTCAATAGTTTAGCATTTCCTCCCCTTTATGAAAACAGTTACAAAATCAAGAGTGATTTCTGCAGGCAGAGATCCTGGGACCAGGACCATGCACCATCGTGCCACCACCAGACACAAATCCTAATAGCCCAGTGGCAAATGTTTCAGATTTGCCCCACAGAGTTTCCTGTGTCTTCAATGACACATGCAGTAAGACCTACTGCCAATCTTGCTGAACTCGAAAGAACTGATGGGTGAAGTTGCAGAATTTTTCAGTAACAGAAAACACAAATAGCAAATTAGTCAGATCAGAGAAAAAAACTACCTTATCTCCCATGAATCTCCACAACAATGCCTAACACAGCAAAGTAAATTTCTTTGTTTTCTTTTTAGGGTGGTCTGGGCTGTTATCAGAAATTAAATCATTCTTTTTCTGAATCCCCTAGAATTACTAATAATATTTCAACTCAAGTTGTGGGAAATTATGTAGACAAGTCCTTCAACTTGTCTACATGTTTACAGACAGAAGGCCTGTAAGTAACATGCAGTTGTTAATACATTTATTTAAAACAATTACATATTATGAAGTAGTCTTTTAAGAGTTGCTTTTTTAAGCTCTTGATTTCAACAATCCTACATTGTTCAGTGAATTATCTTGCTATTGCTCCTTCTGTGTTCCTAGATCACTAGATAAGAGAAGTGTCTCAGAAATTCCATGCAAGAACAAGCCTCTAGGTCATCTAGCTACAACAGAATGCACTTTGGACCTCCTTTCTCTCTTTAGCCAGGGCCCTGGTACTGCTGCCAACTAACTTGTCTGAAAGAACTCAGCAAAGGTTATTCCTCACCATGACTTAAGAATTCACCTTCACTCTGCAGAAGAAAATGGACATTGAGACCACTTCAATAACAGACAGTTCCAATTAGAAGTTAGGCATGATCATTCTTACTGGCTTTCACATAACATTTGAATCTGGTGACTTCAAGGCGCTTCTATGGCACGTGCTGACACAGAGAATCAGTCTCACTTTTCATTCTCAACCAATAGTTCTACAACCAGCATCTCCCAGGGAGAAGCTGAAGATCCAGTCAGAGGATCCCAACAAAGATAAGGATGCCAGTTGGCCACAAAAGCACGAGTTTGTCATTCTTACAAAATGTCAGAGATACTGTTCGGCCTCATGACAGTTAAAATAGGATGTCTAAGGACCATTAAGACAGACCTGCTCTTTATGGGTTTTTTGAGGGTGAGGAGATTGGCTGAAGCTTCCAAAATTCTTACCACAAAAAGGGTGAGATACTGAGGAGCATTTTGGTTGGATTTTTATTTGATTTATTTGGGTTTGGTTGTTTGGGGTTTTTTGGTTTGTTTTAGCAGGCTAAACTGCACAGCAGTCTGTCATGATTGTGTCCACTCTTGAATATTTTATCCTGTTAGTGCTCACATGAAATGAAAGGGATGCACAGAATTATCACTGCAGTACTCTCTCTGCATTATTTACAACCTTGGAGGCTGCAGCACTTCAGCATAATATTGCTAACATAAAAAGGCAGAATTTCCCCTCAAGCCAGGATTGTAGTCTCATAGTCTGCAGTGCAATATGACTGAAAAGGTTCTATGAACTTCCCTTATGTCTCCCATTCCCTACCCACCACTTTCTAAATGCTGGCATTCTGATATGCAAAGAATCCGAACAGATAAAACTCCACAGCGTTCAGCAGAATGGGAATTAGTAAATCCCTGTGCCTCTAGGGAAAATATATGGTCTTGTTTCATCATTCTACCCAGTTATTCCCACCCCACTCTTTTTCTTGCCTTGTTAAAGTCCTCTGAAGTTGCCCTCATTTCCTTCCATGTCTTGTTCAAGAGCTGAATGCAGATACAGAAGAACTCCTCAAACGATCTGTCATGGGTGAAGAACATGGGATGGAAATCGTTGCAGGTCTCACTGGCTAAAAACAGAAAAACAAGGGGGCGTGGAATAAGACATGTACATGCAGGAGCTTCAAAAAATAAACATAAAATACAATCAGCCACAAAATTTAAAAAAACAGCATAACTGAGTGAAATCCCAGTTCTTAGAGTAAGGGATGTCAAAACATCATCGTGAAAAGCCAGCCTTGATCTACAGTCTTAAAGACAACAAAACACAGTATAGACCCTGTCTGTAAGACACCAACAGCACGAACAAGAGGAAGCAACTACCTGTTTGCCTGAGTAGTCTCTCAATGTTTTTTGTTTGTGCCAAGTTTTGCTGCTCAGTCCAGGATAGAGGGACAAAGGGAAAAAGTAGAAATCTCCTCATCAAAACAACTTCTGCCACTACTAACAGTATGGTCCATCTTGCCTGATGAAAACCAAACACCAGATCCTATCACTCACAAAATAGTATTAGATCAATGTACACACTGAAATATGAAGCTCTCCTGGCATAGCAGATGATGTACCATACTAATGAATATATCACAGAGGTAACCAGAGAAATCTAGACAGACATAAAGATGAGAATGTAACTGATTAAACTTGTTCTTTGAAAATAACTGGAAACAAAAGCAGCGAATCTTCTATAATCTGTCCCTTATCTGAGACAGAAATAACAAAAAGGAAAAAACCAAAACCAAAAAACAACACGCAAACTTCCTTTAATCAAATACTGGCTTTGAGGAAGAAAAAAAAAAAAAGAATACTGTAGTGAGGATCACGAAATGGAAAAGCAAGAGTGTGCTGTGAGTCTCCTGAAGCAAAGAATAAATTTTCAAAAACTGAGGACTAAAGAAACGCTGGCCTCCGGGCACATATGAGCAACCTGGGAACAGAAGTGGCTTTAGCTAAGAACTGAAAAGAATCTTTAAACTCTGCTGTGACTTGCAGGGCCATCGGAGTAGGTTACCTATTTATGTTCTTAAAAAGATAACAAAAAAAGTAAAATTGATTAAGCCTTTCTTCACATACCTAGTCCCCAAATCTCTCAGCTTCAGCTTTCACCTCTGCATGAGTGCTCCTTTGAACTTGGCAGAAGTCACTCACATGCCTGAACAACATCATCTTCCCTTACTTTAGGATCAAACAGCCACTGCTTAGGAAACTTCCTCCTTTGCAAGAACAGCAGAATTATCAAGCACTGGGATAAATCACTCTTTCCTGAGGTTGAATCTGCTTTCTCCCAGTGGAACTGGAGAATTAGAGACTCTTTTCAAGAGAATGGGAATAGCTCAGGCAGGCTGACTCCCTGCACCAGCTGCAGACACTTGGTCCTGGTACCTTGTCTAGACACAAAACTGCCCTTTCAGTGTGTTTAGTTACCTCTACTGCACCAGCAATTCTGCCATAGGAACATGAATTGTGCTTAGAATCACCTGAACCCTCAAAGAAAAATGCTGTCTGATCTTTCCTAGCATTCCATATTAAAATTATAAAGCAAAACTCGGAAGCTTAATTGCAAATTTGAATCTTAATTTTAACGTCAGATTTACTAATCAATTCTTCAGCTATGTGGCAAGGACAGGAATTAAATTTGGAGCACAGGTTTCATTGTAATCAAGTAAACTCCATTTACTTCAAAGGATTTGCAGTCAAGGGGGAATTAGTCAAAGCAGAGACCTACATTTAAGAGGAACCACTCAATCACTTTTAAAGAATAAAATGCCTCAAGCATGTTTTTCAGAGCACCTTCAGCTTCCATTCACTCCACTGGAGCTCCAAGGGCTCAGCACTTCCAATAATCAGACCTTCAGCTTGTAAAAATGTCAGAGACACAACAGAACAGATTCTCAGAAGGCACTTGTCTTTAAGTCATGAAATACTATAATGATGAGAAGAAATAAAATAACACCAAGCAGAAGAATGCAGCCAGTACCTTCACTGTATAAATCACAGCATGAAACAAGGCAATAACCCTCGACACGCACTGGCCTTTCTGATCCTCCTCAAAGCCTGAGTTTCTCACTGCTCCTGCCCATAAAAATCAATAAATCAAAATTAATGCAAAGGCTAGGGATTCTCAGAAAATTGATCATTGGTTCTAACTCATGCTTCTTATGATAATCAGCCTCAAACT
The DNA here is from genome assembly GCF_001715985.3 of Manacus vitellinus. Classification (NCBI taxonomy): domain Eukaryota; kingdom Metazoa; phylum Chordata; class Aves; order Passeriformes; family Pipridae; genus Manacus; species Manacus vitellinus. Next base: position 8,053,739 of record NW_021940535.1, on the reverse strand, counting down.
GTATCTACTGTGTTGACTGTTCTGCATGCAGAATCAGAGATGCCAACTCCCCCCACCTTTTTTTTATAAGTAGGCAACAATACTGTGTTTTATGGCTTTCAGTCTCAAAATGGAAGAGTAGAAATCACTGTTATTGATATAAACGGAGAAAGTTAGGCCTGTTAAAAAGCAGGATCAATGTCTTAAAGTAAAAAACAAATCCTAGGAATAATTCAAAACCAAATGATAAACAGCTCCTTCAAAATTCCCACTCATCCGGATAGCAAAGAAGAAAATCCATGGTCTACTTCCATGGTAGTTTTTTGTATGCTATGAAAATTCCATCTAAAATAATACAAAGTAATACAATTCAATGTAAAATCTTCAGGTTTCAGCTCTGGTCACATCTATGTTCTGCTCAGAGTGTTAAAATATCTAATGAAAGATAACCCTTGCCCCAATACTTTCCTTTTCCTTTTGACAGGTGAGATGAGGATGAAGGAAAAGGCGGTACTGTGTTACTGGTATGGTGTTGAGACCAGAGTAAGACTGAGTTACAAACTGCTGTCTTGGTCCACTCTCTCCAGCCCCAAGTCAGAGGCTTTAATATCCTTAATATCAGAGGACTGCCTCTCTCTACAGAGTGAGTAAATTTAGAGGCTGTTCAATTTACTAATTAAAAAGTACTTGAATTTATTTTTTCACTAACTTGCAATTTGACTAGTTCTAAACTGAAACAGAGGTCCAGCCTTAGAAATATTTGGAGACCTTCTGCATAAGAGCTGTGTGCAAAATTCTGGCCCTTAAGTCCAGCACTCTCTAACCTTCTTTTTCTCAGGGACTAACCAAATTTATAACCACATAAAAACATACACATGGCTGCAATGTGGGGACACAAATCATCATGATTATTCATCATCAAGTTTTAATTACGCCTCTGTGAGATCACCTTCGAAAGGCAAGTCACAGATGCCTGGCCTACATAAATCAGGTGAAGATCTTGTTGATTTTCCTTTCTTGGCACAATTCTTTAAGCTGTAGATCAATATGCCACCTTTCAGGATACAAGTAGTCCTTCCAGCTTCTAGCTGATCTATAGCTGGAACTTAGAGGAAGAAATTTAGTTCATTCCTCATTCTAAATTGCACTGGCAAAAAAAAAAAAAAGCTAATTTCTACCTGGGATTTTATATGGTTCCTTCAGTGTATACTTTTAGTCCACCCAACACAATTCTGTCTGTCAGTTGTTTCCTAAATTACAACAAGACATTCAAATGCCCCAGACTATTTGAGAAGTAAACAGATATGACATGTTACCTTGTTCTGCTGTGGATTAGTAGAAAACAACAAGGAAAAGTAAATCAATTGAGAAAGAAGAAAAGAGTTGTACCTTCATTTTTTAGCCTATCTCTCAACACCTTTTCCCATGAGACAGAACATCATCAGGGTTGAATTTCTTTTAGCTGTGTCAAGAACAGTCAGGTATTTGCATATCTGCATAAGCCTGTCTTGAAAGGGCACAGATTATGTGGTGATGTTTCACTAAGTGTTTGGCTTGAAGTACAGCAGAGATTTAAACTTCAAAGTTGCTGTGGTGAACTGAATAGGACAGCAGGGATTTCTACATGCAGGACAAAGTCCAGGAAAGAACCAGTGTGCCAGACCAGAGAGCAGGCTGCTGTGTCACCTCACTGTCCAAATCAGTAAGAACAAAAGGCCACTAGTTCAACAGAAACTGGCTAACAGCTGGAAGGACTCACGACATTTTACCCCCACGTTAAATGTAGACTACGTGTAGATATCTATAATTAGTTTCCACTAAAAGGAGGAAAAAAAAATATGATTTTTTATCTTAGAATTTGTTTTATGGAATACATGGGAGTAACACAGAGATAAGCTCTCCCTTCCCCCAAAAGTAAAAGAGCAGGCAGAGACACAGTAATACACCTCTTTAAGCAAGGTACTGCCCTTGATCCTAAGAAAACTCTGCTTTCCTTCTGATCCTGCTAAACTGCTGTGTTGATACTACTCATCCCCATCACTTCTTTAAAATGGTATATGGGCATTCTGACCTCTGTTGTGAAGTTCTTGAATTCAAGAAACGAAAAAGGTTGTACTGGTATGAAAGCCGTATCTATCATGAAGGGAATGTTTGAAATTAGGAACCACCCAAACCATTATTTTCAAAATCCATGCATGATCCTATGGGGGATCAAGCTGAGGTGACTTCAAGGGTCATTCTTCTGTAAATTTGAAGGTTGGACCCATGACATTGGGAAGGTATATGAAAGATAATTTGCTAATCACAAATGAGACATCTCATTCACAGATGTCAGATGTACAATTGGTCTACAAAGAAGAAGTTGAATAGATCTGAGTAAGTAGATAATAAATAAAAGTGATAAGGTTGCTGCGTATTCTCAAATATTTCAAAAACAGGCAGGCAGCCTAAATCAATCACATTATTCAGTCAGCCACATAAACACGGTCACCTGGCAATAATGCTGTCAAACCTAGAGGCAGACAAGACACCTGTGGTGAGGAGTCAGCCTCTGTGCTGGGGTTGGTATTAATAGATCTTGTGCACCCTGAAACTCATCAAGAAAAGCATCCTGAAATAGCATCAGCACGATTCTGAGATGAGGGATGCAGTGATGCAGAACCCTGGGAAACTGGTTTGCAAAGTTCCAGGGAGAGAGGGGTTCAAAAATATATCTCCCTGTCTGAAAGGTACCTGGGAGCCATGGGATCGAATTTTCAGAGAGATCTGTGCTTTCTTTTCCTGAGCTGCTGCTTAATTCCGGTGAGTCATTTATCCCCTCAGTTGTTTTCCCCAGTTTCACAGAATGGAGATGATAATATTTGATCAGAGAGGAGGCGGGTGGAAAGATCCACTGCACTTTCAGAAGTGCAGCAAGATCCACAAATGAAGGGTGCAATATGGACCTTGGAAATATCATCTCCACTTGGCACAGCCTCCTCTGGGATTATTATTTGCCAGTAACAGAAGAACCAAAGAGCAACTAATTCTCACTAGCTCTCAGGAGAAGAAGCACTGTAATTTATGCTTCTCCCTGAAGATGCAATACAGTAAAAATAACTACTGCCATGACCATTTTTATACACAATCAAAAATTCTCTCAGTAACACTATATAGAACATATAGGAAAAAGTACACCTAATACTGCAGAACTACAGTGATTGCCAAGTTATCTATACTGCTGATTGTTGTAGTCTGCTGGCAATAATTTGAACCTCTGGCTACCTTTCTGGCACACGTGATAGGGAAAATGTAATTTAAGGCAAGGAAGGTCACCAGCAATGTCAGTGCAATAACGAAGTAGTAATACTGATGCCAATCATGTAATTTTCTTTCCTAGGGAAAAGTTGTCTTTAGAACACTCCACTGGTATTAGAACAAAAGCCGCCAAAATTACCTAGCAACACAGACCTACAAGAGACATTCAATGTCTTCCCTTACCTGATCACATATTAAGTTGGAAAAGAAACAATATGAAATTGTTAAACGTGCAGCAAAAACTACCAACTCAAACTCTTCATAAGAGCATAAAGCACCATGTCTCTGAACCTATGAGACTTATAAAGAAGCTACAGAGGGAAACTGGAAAAAAAAGCACATATAAAAGGCTTCCTACAGTCTGCAAGCTTTCTCAAGGCTGAGAATAAATTCTACTATGCAATGAGAAACAAGGATTCCATGAAGTTTCAGGACTAGGATGTTCATGGCATATGGAGCCCCAAGCTCTTCAGTAACTCACCCAGATTCATTTTGAAGATGACTGCTGCTGTGTTAGAAATACATCTCCTCTCCCCAAAATATCATTAAATGAAGAAGCTGCTATTTAAAAATTCACCTCTCTCATTGTCCCAAATAAAAGTGCTGGAAGAAGAACCCTGACTATTGCAGCACAAGACAATAAAGCCCCACACTTATCACTACCAACAGATCCAGCAGTTCAGAGGTGGCAATAAGGAGACAGCTGAAGAACAATATCCTGGCAGATTCACCCTGCCAATTCAGAGCTGATGGTGAACTGAAAGAAAGCAATGAAGACAGGGGTGTCCACACAGGCAGGCTGACTTTGTAAAGATAACTCCTTTTGCAACTCTCAGTAAATAGAGAGACCTCACTGCACCTCTCCTGCTTAGAACAGACCTGAAGACTGAACACTATGGTTTGGAAAAGCAAACAGAAAGCCAAAGCAAAGAGGAGAGTTCCCAAAAAGGCTTTTATATGCAACAAGGAAATGACAAAGATTACAAAGAGTCAGCATCGTGCTGATAAGGGTACCCCATCTCTTTCAAAAGCAGCCTATTTCTATTTCTGACAAAACAGGTGCCAGTTATAAATAAATCTGAACTGTCTCTACAATCTGTCACAGCACACTGTTGGGAAACAGGAAAGTACTCTGCTTCCCTCTTCATTCCTTCACTACTCCCAGTATTAAAAAAGCAGTGATCAATAACAACAAGAAAGTGTAGTTTTAAAACCTGATGGATAAATTGGAGTATTGTCTTCAGAGGTGAGGGAGCACTGCATACAAATTAGTCACGCACTTCTAGGAGAAAAATCCTTGAGAGTGGAAATGGTATGAAAAAACAAGTGCTTGTATTCATCATACAAAAAAAAAGGCTTTTGGGGGAAAAAAGACATAGATCGGCATGCATAGATCTGCAATTATGCTCTGGCATATTTACAGTATCCCTGAATAACAATATAGAATCATAGATTCATCTAGGTTGGAAAAGACCTTTAAGATCATCAGAATGTTAATTGATTAATGCGATAAATTTGCTTAGGGACTATGAAGTCTTTATGGTCACTTCTAGTAAACATATAGAACAAGAGGGAAGTACACATATAAAGCAAAATCTACAGACAACTGTTTAACAAATATACTATGCAAAACCTTCTTACAAAAGATAATGCTGTTGCTCTGTCAGGTTCCTATCAGGTTCCTGACATCTTGCAAAGCACACAAAGCAATGATGGCTATGTGAAAGCTTAAAAAACCTGAACCAAACCATCATATAAAGAAGCATTTTTGACAATTTCTAAGCCAACAGACTGTCTGCTTGAAGTCCAACAGAAATAGGTAGTGTCACTGACAGAAGGCCAGTTAAGCTCAGACCTATCAATGGAAGCATCTTATCACATCTGCTGCATGTTGATACTCTGTTCCTTCACCTGTTGCATCCTTTCTCTCCTATGCTCTCAGAGAAACTAGGCTTAACCGTATCTCCAGTCATATCAGGAAGAATGAGAGTAGCAACGGGGGAGGTAGGTGTTTATAAAGACTAGCATAAAGGCAGTCACACTGTGTAACCACTCTTTCTAGCCCTACAATACCTATTGGCAAAGTTTATTGCTAAATGCTATATTCTGGCACGTGTTCTCATAACTGTTGCAGCACCTCAGACACAGAACTCTGAGGGCTGGGGTCAGAAGTTTTTGGGTGCAGAAGTGGACACTTGTTCTGTCTTTGCTTGTGCATCTCCTTGATGTCCCTCTCAAAATCATGGCTCGGCTTCGCGAACGAAGATTTGGGTAAACAGCTGTCAGAAGTGGGATCAGTACAGTGAGAAACTGCCTTTCATGACAGGATTGTTGTCTTTTCCCTTTGACTCTTCTAGAGCACCAGCTTATTGCTTCTCCTCCTGAAGGGATTTTTGCTAAAAAGCACACACTTACTTCTAATTACTCATTTTCTTTATTAGAAAGTTACATAGACTGCATTACAGGTTATAACTCATGCCTCTCCAAAGACCTTCTGTGAGATACTTCACCAAGAATATACTCTGGTTATTATTTGAAATACAGACCATGCTGTTTCGGTTCACAAGAGAGGAATGGTCACTTAAAATTAACTCTGCTTTAAGTAGGCTGGCTAAGCCTCCATCTGTAAGCAAAACTTAAAGAAGTCTGCAAAAACCTGCAGGAAAAACACTGCAAACAGTAACCTGGGAAATCTACAGATTGTTTTAGGTCCCCCCTTGCTACCTAAGCAGCTTCCATTCCCTGCTCCCTCACACAGACCTATGCATTAAAATCAGAAAGAAACTATGTGGTTACACTTTTGTGTAAGACAACTAGTGGAAAGAACATATTTTTGGGGATATTTGATCTTACAAGTAAGCAACATCAGGACAACTGCAAGGGAAAAAAACCCGAATGAGCAGATGGAGAAGCCAACAAACCAACAGTCAAGTCGGGGAGGAAAATAATCTTTTTCCTGGTACCAAGGCATTCTTCTATTAGAAAAAAAAAAGGCTACAACTGAATTACCCATGCAGACCTGGCACAAACCCTCTGTACTCACACAAAGGGTGTCTGTATATGAGATGCCTCCTTTGGTGCACTTCTGTGACAGGCTGTTAGGCTACCTTCAGTGCCCCCATGGTGTGGTATGAGACACGCTGGCTGCCTGATACCTCTGCCTAAGCAGTCAGGCCAGCTTCCAAAGTGTGAAAGCTGTGAGGACAAACTTCCAGCTACCTAGAAAGTGAGCTAAACTCACCCAGCTCCTCTGCCATTACAGAAAATGAAATAGAACAAAAGCACTCTAAATTCAACCACTTGCTTTGAATCAATTCCAGATAATATGCCAAACAAAGTAACAGACTGAGTCAAAGAGGGAAAGGACACCAATAGCAATAATAAAAGAAAAAAAAAGATTGTCTGTGATTAAGGTGAGGGAATTCACTGTATCACACATCGTAGAGCAAATGGCAACTCATTTTTCACGTCAGATCTGGTTCTGAGCTATGCTGAAACTACAATGCTTGCTCAAGAACCGGGATATACACACCTACTAGCTGTCCCCGACTTTTTCGAAAATATGTGTAGTACCACCACTACTACAGCTCCACATAGAACAACCCACCTTAGCTCTTACACCTCTCCTCCCTCCCCTTCTGCATCTCTACAAACTGTGTATCTCCTTTAAAAGATGCATATTTATACATACATGAACCAAACTGCCAAATAACATCTTTTCCCCCCACTTTGTGAAAGTAAAATGTGAGCAAGAAGAAACTGGTCAGTGGTAAAATCTTGTGCAATACACCCCAGGCTGGGAACACCCCCTAGCATGTCTACAGCCCACTTGCTATTCCATTCTTGGTCTGCCATGGGCAACCAGCAGTAGTAAGCACAGCAGCAACAACATAGTGGTCTGTGGGGGAAACACCAATCTTCCCACTCCATGTGAATACAATCTCTCTTGGAACCCAGTTAGACTTGGTGAGGCAAAGGTCATGAACTCATCATGAAAACTGCACCTTAGTTATCTAACCGCAACCACCTAAATTATTTTCTCTCCTTACAAATTGTCTTAATCTGTAAATTATGTTTTTAACGATCTGGGCTAGAGTCCCAAAGTCAGACTGACAGAATAAAAATAAAACTGCTGAAGCATACTCTTTTAACACAGACCAAAGTGAGTAATTGCTACTCACAGAAAAGGAAAACAGTGATGTGGCAGGGTGCAAGCTGCTCAGGAAACATTGAACCTTAGTGCTTGTTAGTGTATTTATCCAAGATCATCGCCATAACAAACTGAGGAACTGCCAAGCATGTCCAAAGGGCTTTGTGAACATTAATCAATCTCTAGGACAGTAGTTAACACTAACTCTTCAGATGTCAAACTTAATCTCTTGAAAGGCAAGCAGAAAATCAAATTAATAAGACCACAGGCTTAACAGGAGAAGCTATTTAAACAACACATTTCCAAGTGGCACATTCTGCTCATAAGTTACTCTCATGGAGATTTTTACTTCATACACCAATACAAAACTAAACTCAACTATTCAACTACAGCTGACAGAGCATAGTTTTGGATAGGCAGAACTACTGTCATCAAAAGTTATGTTTTAGAAATGTTTAATTAGGCCGTAAAATTGCCCTACTTTATGTTATTCCTCTTCTTTATAGGCTAAAACATTGAACCAGCATTTCAGTCATCTTACTGTAAAAAAATAGTATCTTAAAACATTGTATTTTAGTCTGGAAAACAGGTTGCTTGATGAAAGATGTTTTAGAGAGTGCAAACATTTTAAAATTAATTCCTGCTCTATATCCTAGGGCATTTACGTTGTATATTAACAGATATAATTCATTATAACTCCAAACCTTTTAGTTTCTAAAGAAGCTTAGAGAATCACCTAGAACAGGATATGTGAAGTAGTACAGATTCTCTCTTCATGATGCTGGGAGATAAAAAGCCTGCAGGATCCTGGGAGATAAAAAGCCTGCAGAATGCTGGGAGATAACGAGCCCTTGAGTATAAATGAAGTGAATACATGGGAGACAGGGAGAGGAAAGAGGCCCAGAAAACACATTAAGACTTGCTGAGATCACGTCTTTGTAAAATATCAGAATCAGGACGATAAGGAGGAAATTTGGTCTAAAGTATAATGTCTCTGGTGTTAATAACCACATAGTATTCCCTGACAGCTTGTTCCACTACTTATCTAGTCTCTAGTTTTGTTATTGTCATTGTTATTTGATATATATTTTCTCTTTTGTATTTTAAATCCATTATTTGTTTTCTCCTTGTTGACTACAAGAATTGAATAAGGTAATTTTTACATCATGCCTTGAGGTTCCTGAAGACATTTATATCTTTTCAATCACTTTATTCCACCCTGACCATGAATAATTGCTTAATATTTCCTTCAGGGTCTTATTTTCCCAAGTATAGTATCAATCTCTCCAAAAATATGTCTGTATGCATGAGGATCACAGAATAGAGACATACAAAGACAAAAATAATGATTTCTCAGAACCAACAACAACAACAAAAAAAGTAGGTAAAACCCTTCAGCTGAAATTTCTCTGTTGGACTATGGGAGTATTTGAAAAAGGATCTAAACTAACCTTCTTAGAAATTCTCTCCTATTACTCCCATTCCAGACACTTAGCAATTTCAGACAGGAAAAATGAAAGTCATCTTGTATATATAAGATCTCTCTTTGCTTCTGCATTTCAGTTTAAAATTGGCTCTCAAAATTTAGGATTATTGCTTGGCTGGTTTTTCACAAAGCATTATCCCAGTCATGTCTCAAGAGACATTGCATATGAGGCAAGTGTACTGGCCTTGCTTTCATTAAAATAAACTGGTTCATAACACAAGCTAAACTATATAAATTCATCTAAAAAAAATACCATCATGTCCTAAGACAGCATTTTTCAATTTTCTCTCAACTGAATCTGACCAACTGTGACATCTGTATGTACAGGTTACTAGCATCTATTTAAAAACTGTGAAGGAAAAGGAAAGTGTTTCCCAATCTACTGTAGCAGGTTACAGAAATAACATTTCCAAACCAACCATCAAGAAACAATTGACATTTCCAATGGTTTTGAAAAAAATAGCTAAATTTCTCCATTGCCAATAGGACACGTTAGATATGTTGGTTTCAAAATCACTAGGGCAAAAGAAGCACTAGACTGACTTTATGAGAAAAATAAACTTCAACTTCTTCCCATTTAAACTTACAAAAAGTAGTAGAAACTTTTCCTACGTTAGATTAAAATTCAGCAGGCAAAACTTTTTCCCAGCAAGGAATTACAGAGTTTGAACTGAATTGAATTCTAAACCTCTGTGGTTTTGGTTTAGGGATTGTATTTGGATTATTTTTAAACTGCATCCCGACCTGGTTCAATATCTCGAAGTATCTCTTGAGCCCAAATGACCAGAAACTTAGAAATGGCAGATCGGAGGAATGGCTCAACTGAAAATGTAAATCCTCTGTCCTCAGTTGCAAGCTGTTGAGCATGAAGAACTAAAACCTGGTCATAGCAAATATTTCTGCTCCTCCTGGAGAAAACCTGCAGCCAAAAAGCTCCACGTATCTGTATGTATCTGGTTGTCATGGGGTCCGAGTGCGTTACTTCTCTTTTTTTACAGGTTTTTTGTCTCTTGCTGCCCAAACGTTGCATTAGCACCAATCCCACTCCCACTGCCAAAGTGCCACAGATGAGTTCCAGCTTAAAATGGAACTAATTTAAAATAGACTCAACTAATTTCTCCTTGTGTTACCTACAATATTTCAGAGGTCAACACCTCCTCAGACAATGCGATTGCAAGGGTTTCCAATTTACCGTAGTAGCCTTAATAAGAAGCTAAAATTTACAGACTTTTTTTCCTTCTCATGCCTGAAAGACATGAGGGAAATTTCTTTGAAAGTAAAATCAGCACAGTAAAGGCTTTTAAGATGCAAGTTCAAGCTATCAGTGGTTTTTGACAGCACAAGTGGCATCCCAGCTGAAGCTGTACTCCCTTGCTATGCTCCAGTGCAGGCTCAAACCAGGTGTCTCTCCTGCCTGAGCAGAGGAAGGGATTTCTGCCACCTCCCAGAAGAAGCAACACAGACACATGGTTGGGGACATAAAGCCACCTGGGTGATGGCATGTTTCTGTGCTGTAACCCCGCCATGGTGCCTGGCCTGGCACCCCCTGGGCCCAGAGAATGGGCAGCAGCAGACCTCGCTCCTGTCACGCTGACAGTTCAGTCCCCCAGTTTGGTGTTTCAACATGTAAATAGCCACAGTTTCCTCATGCCCTCATAAAGACTTTAGGTCTCAAGCTTAAGTTTTCACAGCTACCCACATAAAAGTACCCCAATTATGTGCCAAACATTACTGTAAAATCTACAAGAGAATCTGCTTTATGTTAAACATTACCTTTCTTAAAACAGGCCCCTTCCTTCACCCTAAAGCAGCCTTCCTACTCCATCTCATGAAGTCCATCTCCTCTGTCCTTGTAAGGAAGGCAGATTTTAAATAAATTTGTCATGCAAGAAGAATACAAAGGCAAACACAAGGATTATACTTAATAAAGAGAGGAGGGAAAAGTGAAATTGGCTATTCTCAGGGCTGATCTCAAGAGCAGGCACAGCTTCAGAACAAATTTTGAAAGAAAGTAAGAACATATTGAGGTGAATAGACTGGAATAAATACTGCACAGGCTTACCAAGAAAAGATCAAGTCTGATTCATATAATCTTTGATAAAATAACTACTGTTTCTCATGTGTGAAATGTGGTAGGCTTTATCTGCACAGCAGACAGATTAGTTCTTCTGCATCTGACTTGATTTAAGAAAAATATTTTGATATAACTATGCGTGCCAGACAGAAAATCAGTAATTCATCTGGACAAAATAAGATTTGATACAAGAATCAGTGTGGGTGAGGTGTTGGCCACATATGGAAATGACAAAAAGGAAAGGGGAGGTATCAAGCTAAGGTCAGTACTGCTAGAAAGTCTCAAAAGTCAGTCTCAGACTCCAGATTTTCATTAATGACTTTGGCACAAAAATCCAAGAGTACCTCCACAAAATTTGCTGGAGCCCAAAAGCTGCTGATGGGAAGGGAAGATCAGAGGGTCATAAAGGAAGCACTTTGAGACCTGGAGAAATCAGAATAGTATGACACTGGACACTATGACACTGAAAGGATTTTGAGTAATAAAAGGGATTTCTGCTCTAATCTGAGACTTACCAGTTAGAGAAAAAAGAGCAAAAAACCGACAACTTGTATACAGAGCAATCATTGTGACAAAGGTCCCAAGAAAAGCAACAGTAATCCTAAAACATAAACAGTGAGAAATTTCTAGCAAGGGTAGTGAAGCACAAAAAAGATGTGATACAAGGCACTGGTAGTTACACAAAATGGAATAACACCTGCAGTTCTGGGCACCCATATGCAAGATACAGGGACTTAAATGAGAACACGGAAGAAAGGGCTCCTAAAATGGTCAGCAAATGGAGAATGGTATTGGAATTGACTGAAATGTCTATGTTGGTTTAATCTAGCAGGATGAAGGCTGAAATCAAATAATATAAATACATGGGGGAGAGGAGAGAAACAGAAAGAGAAGCGCTGTTAAATAAAGAACAAATTTGACACAAAGATAAACAGGTTTAAACTAATTCTGAACATATTTAGGCTGGAAATGAAAAGGCTTCTAACTCTCTCATGCATGAAAAAAAGAGTAATTTGTATAAGGATATAGTTCAGTAAATCCATGAACGGGAACAGATGATGTGGCTAGCTACAGTGATCCAGTTCTAACCCCTCCTTTTCAGTTCTGCAGTAGTGCTGTTTTCTGCATTTACATCATTAGACTTAGGCCAGATACCCTTTAGTGTCTGGATATTATGGAACTGCTGCATTAATTTTCTCTACCTTAATTTGAGTAATGTTGACTTACTGAATGTACAGTAAGAAAATGTACTGACCATAAAAGGTATACACAAAACCCCTCTACCTTTCAAGAAATAGAAGTTACTCCCTCTGCACAATGCCAGAAATTCTTTTTATTTAAACATTTGTAATTTGTTATTGGAAATTAAACTGCACTAATGATGGTGTTACATCATCAGTTAGAGTAAGCATTAGAAAACTCAGGGACAATTCAAAACATTTCAACAATCATTATGACATTGCCATCTTATTGAACAATAATTATGTATGTTTATAAATGTACAAAACTGGAAAGTAAACTAAGGAATTTGCCCTGTACTCATACACTCTTTCTGGCAGTTTCATAACAACTATAAATATTGCATTGTTACTTTTTTTCCTTTCCCAGTTTCAACTACTTTTCTCATGTAATCGTCTTTGAAAGCGTCAATATGTAAAGATTTCCTAACTTTGTGCTCTTAGGTGAAGTGGCTGGAATTTCAAGTAAACACTACAATACACTCTAACATTTTGCAACAAAGCTAACATCTTCTCTGTAATGTAGAGGTGGACTAAAACCAGCATTGCCTTCAGTAGGTTTTGCTCCTCATCTATGGATCAGAACATATCAGCTGGGACTGAACTGATTCGAGTTTTCCTCATTAGCGTAAGAATCACACCACACAACTCAGTTTCTTTGAGTATAAAATAGGGTTAATATTTCCTTTGTTCCTCTGAGAGTGATTATTCAGATGCTCTAATATATATCACTTGTCATGATAAATCTACCAGTATCTTAGTAACAACTTTGCCCTGGGCACTCATAATTCAATTCAGCCTTGACAGGAGGTGGAACACTCAGCTATTCTAACAAATCGTCTCTCCATTGCTCCAGCAAGGTGGTGTAAAAGTCAACTCCATCTTACACTTACACAGATAGGAAAAGAACAGGTAGATAGAAATGAGGCACAATGGGTTTTACTATTAAATGGATTACTCAGTATTACTGAATAGACGACTTAGATTTTCCTATAAAAGAGCTTATCTCTGATAAATTACTGCAGAAAGTCTTAATAGTCACCGCTCATTTAAATAACAGTTTTTGAAAGTTGGTGCTTTATTTTTGAGTAAATCTCTAAATTACATAAATGCAGGGAATTGTTAAGCCCAGCCATGTACTGCATAATGATGGTACTGCCACATCTAGTACTGAATCTATCAGAAACAAGATTCTTTAATTGTGCTGTAAATATATTGTTCACTGCCTACAAATCTTCACCTTCCCCATGCTGAACAATGTTGCTGCTAAGAGTCATTACACTTCTCCAATTGCCCTAAAACTCTTGTCAAACTAAACTAGGAGTTACCCAAATTTCACTTTATAGAAAGCAACCTTATAAAGCCAGAAATAGGGAATCTGCTTTTTAAGAGTGTAAAATAACACCTGCTTAGTTTGAACATTTCCAGAAGAACCATGAGGTGAGCAAACTAACTCTGATCCAAAGGCAGAACTAAGTGGAGTGGTCCAATACATGCCTACGTGATAAATCTCCCTAATTTATCATAGACCCACATCTCCATGAGAAGTATTTTAGTTTTGAGACATTTATTGGTGAGACTATAAAAAAACCCGACTATAAAAAGACTATTTATATCACAGGAGAAGTTTCTATTTTATTATTTTGAAATATCTTCTAGGCTATTTTTTATTATGAATGGTTCTGATCATTTTGCATGAGTCACGGCAGAGAAGTTCTATTAGTATTCCTGCAATTTGGTAAACTTTGTTGGATAACAATGAGCCAGGCATTAATGATTCAAGCTGCACCAAAATAATCATAGCACAGAATGGCTTGCATTGGAAGGGACCTTAAAGACAATCTAGTTCCAATCCCCCTGCCAAGGGCAGGGACACCTATCACTATACCAGGTTGCTCAGAGCTCCATCCAGCCTGGCCTTGAACACTTCCAGGGATGGGGTATCCACAACTTCTCTGGGCAACCTATTCCAGTGCCTCACCATCCTCACATCAAAGAACTTTGATATCTAATACAATATCTAATCTAAACCTACCCTCTTTTAGTTTGAATCCATTCCCCCTTGTCCTGTCACTACATGCCCTTGTAAAAAACATCTCTTTCAATCTTTCTTGTAGGCTCTCTTCAGGTACTGGAAGGCTGCAATTAGGTCACCCTGAAGCCTTCCCTTCTCCAGGCTGAACAACACAATTCTCTCAGCCTTTCCTCAGAGGAGAGGTGCTCCATCCCTCTGATCATCTTGGTGGCCTCCTCTAGACTTGCTCCAACAGGTGAACATCCTTCCTGTGCTGGGGACCCCTGGCTGGATGCAGGACTCCAGGTGGGGTGTGTGTATGTGTGCATGCCTTTCTCTCTCATTATTGACCTTCCAAAGTGGTCTCTTCCAACCTGCACTAACAGAGCTGTCAGATGTCTAATATGCAAACAGAGGAAGAGCAGTGGGACAATTGTATCAAACCAACCAGTGTTTGTCAAAGATGAACAACCACTTCCAGGATTAAGGAAGAGCTTGCACTCTTGGGAGTATTTCCTTTCTGTTTCTGATACAATCAGAAAAATGTGGCAATCTTTTGGAAAAAATCCCCCCCCCCCTTGTATCCATTAACACCCCCCCCAAAATTACTTCTCTTAACAAACTTTGCCTCTTTTAGAATAACATAAAAAGGTGCATTTTACCTCTGGGTAATACTATAAAACCAAAACTACCCTGGAACAAGCCTTCCTGAATTTGATCGAGAAGAGCCAGAGTTCCTTCAGAGAGAGATGGAGAACTAGCTGTGCTTGAATTTTCTTCTGTTTTTCTTATTTTTAAATAGATGCACATGACCGAATACTGTACAAAAGCTAAATATTTACTAGTGCATTTAACTTACTTTATTAATCCTATCAGGTAGTCTAGAAAAGGACAGTAAACTCTCAAAGGATTTACCAAATTTAAGGGTGGAAAGAAGTCTCTTCCTCAAAAAGACATGTGGGTCACACAATTTAAAACAAACTGCAAAGACCTGCCCAGAACACAAACTTCCTGTCAGATGACTACAGCTCCCTTTCGATGAGACTGAATGAAATTGAAGCAGGGATGCAGAATGTAACGATAATCTCTACTCCTCAAGAACAGTAGTATTAATCTATTCATAATACCAGAAGGCATAAGTAAAACCACAAAAATTTGCAGTGACCCTTATTTCCATGATAAATCAGGCCTCACCATCAGTGCCTTTTTGAGACACTGGATCTCCATTGTACTGTGCCTATTTCCACAGGAGGAACATGCTAGTTGGTCTGGCTGAAAAGTGCAGCACTGGCACATGTGAGGGATGTTTTTTTTATTAAAGTAGCCCAGGTACTGTCAAAGTCAAAGGAAAGCTATGATGTGGTCGCCAACACAGAAGTGTAGTGGGATGATTAGCATGACTGGAGTGCTGCCATGGATGGCTACAAGCTCTTCAGAAGGGACTGGCAAGGTAGCAGAGGTGGAGGGGTGGCTCTATATGTTAGAGAGTCTCTTGACTCTGTAGAACTTGAAGTCAGTAACAATAAGGATGAGTGCCTGTGGATCAGAATCAGGGGGAAGGCCAACAAGGCTGACATCCTGGTGGGAGTCTGTTACAGACCACCCGGTCAGGATGATGAGGGTGATGAATTATTCTACAAGCAGCTGGCGGATGTCTCAAAATCACCAGCCCTTGTTCTTGTGGGTGACTTTAACCTGCCGGATGTCTGCTGGGAACTCCACACAGCAGAGAAGAGGCAGTCTAGGAGATTCCTAGAGTGTGTGGAGGATAATTTCCTGCTCCAGCTGGTAAATGAGCCTACCAGGGATGGTGCCCCGCTAGACCTGCTGTTCACAAACAGTGAGGGGCTGGTGGGAGACATGGTGGTTAGTGGTCTATTATTTCATGGTGACCATGAAATAATAAAGTTTTCCATACTCAGGGACTCAAAAACTTCTACCCTGGACTTCTGGAGGGCAGATTTCAGCTTAATCACAAGACTGATTCAGAGGGTACCTTGGGAAACAGCCCTCGAAAACAAAGGGGTCCAGGAGGGATGGACATGCTTCAAGAAGCGAGTCTTGAATGCACAGGAGCAGGCTGTCCCAGCGTGCCGAAAGGCAAGCTGGCGGGGAAGACGGCCAGCCTGACTGAATAGGGAAATTTTAAAGGAAATTAGGGGAAAAAAGAGAGCTTATCATCTACGGAAGAAAGGGATGGCTACTCAGGAAGAGTTTAGGAATATAGTTAGGTCACGTAGAAAGAAAATTAGAGAGACAAAGGCACAATTTGAACTCAGTCTAGCCACTTCTGTTAAGGATAACAAGTGCTTCTACAAATACATCAATAGCGAAAGGAGGGGCAAGGAAAACCTCCATTCTTTGTTGGATATGGCGGGGAAAACAGCCACCAAAGATGAGGAAAAGGTTGAGGTAATTAACACCTTCTTTGCCTCAGTTTTCAACAGTAAGACAGGTTATCCTCAGGACAACTGGCTTCCAGAGCTGTAGACAGAGACAGAAAGCCAAATAGCCTCGCTGTAATCCAGAAGGAAACCTGCTGAGCTTCTTGGACCCTCACAAGTCTAAGGGACCAGATGGGATCCATCCTAGAGTGATGAGGGAGCTGGCAGAAGAGCTCGCCAAGCCACTCTCCATCATCTACCAACAGTCCTGGCTCACTGGGAAGGTCCAGATGATTGGAAGGTGGTGACTGTCACGTCAATCCACAAAAAGGGCTGCAAGGAGGACCCAGGAAACTACAGGCCTGTCAGTCCGACCCCAGTGCCTGGAAGGTTATGGAGCAGATCATCCTAAGTGCAATCACACAGCACCTACAGGATGGACAAGGGATCAGACCCAGCTAGCAGAGATTTAGGAAGGGTGGGTCCTGTCTGACCAACCTGATCTCCTTTTATGATCAGGTGACCCGCCTGGTGGATGAGGGGAAGGCTGTGGATGTGGTCTATCTAGACTTCAGCAAAGCCTTTGACACCATCTCCCATAGTACACTCCAGGAAAAGCTGGCAGCCCATGGCTTGGACAGGGGCACTCTGTGCTGGGTTAGGAACCGGCTGGAGGGCCGGGCCCAGAGAGTGGTGGTGAACGGGGCTGCATCCAGTTGGCAGCTGGTCACCAGTGGTGTCCCCCAGGGATCAGTGTTGGGCACAGTTCTATTTAATACCTTTGCTGATGATCAGGATGAGGGGATTGAGTGTACCGTTAACAGATTTGCAGATGACACCAAGTTGGGGGGGAGTGTTGATCTGCTGGAAGGCAGGAGGGTTCTTCAGAGGGACCTGGACAAGCTGGAGAGATGGTTTGATTCCAGTGGGATGAGGTTCAACAAGGCCAAGTGCCGTGTCCTGTGCTTTGGCCACAACAACCCCCTGCAGCACTACAGGCTGGGCACAGAGTGGCTGGAGAGTAGCCAGGCAGAAAGGGACCTGGGAGTTTGGACTGACAGGAAGGTAAACATGAGCCAGCAGTGTGCCCAGGTGGCCAAGAAGGCCAATGGCATTCTGGCCTGGATCAGGAACAGTGTGGCCAGCAGGACCAGGGAAGTGATTCTTCCCCTGTACTCAGTGCTGGTGAGGCCACACCTGGAGTACTGTGTCCAGTTCTGGGCCCCTCAGTTCAGGAAGGATGTTGAGGTGCTGGAGCAGGTCCAGAGAAGAGCAACAAGGCTGGTGAAGGGACTGGAGCACAGGTCCTATGAGGAGAGGCTGAGGGAGCTGGGGTTGTTCAGCCTGGAGAAGGGAAGGCTCAGGGGAGACCTCATCACTCTCTACAACTACCTGAAAGGAGGTTGTAGCCAGGTGGGCTCTTTTCCCAGGCAACCAACAGTAGCACAAGTCTTAAGCTGTGCCAGGGGAGGTTTAGGTTGGATATTAGGGAGAAATTTTTTGCAGAGAGAGTAATCAGACATTGGAATGGGCTGCCCAGGGAGGTGGTGGATTCTCCGTCCCTGGAGGTTTTTAAGATGAGACTGGATGTAGCACTTAGTGCCATGGTCTAGTAACCATGGTAGTGTTGGATCAAGGGTTGGACCTGACGATCTTCGAGGCCTTTTCCAATGAGTTGATTCTATGATTCTAAAGTCATGTGAAAGAGTACTTTTATGGATTTCACAGATTATTCTGAGTTGGAAGGGGTTCACAAAGATCATTGAGTCCAACTCTAAAGTGAATACTTTGACTTAACCACCACTAATTAACACAAGATTAAACAGGAAGAAAAAGAAACCCAGTGAGTCCTGAGCACATACTTTGTGGTGTGATTTCAATGGGGGTGGATAAGGGAAGTAGTTAGGGGGAGGTGGTATGTGTGTGTGCGTTTCATTGCTTTTTCTTTTTAGACTTTCTTCCTCCACTTTAGAAAATAGTTGTTTGTATATTTACTGGATACAAGCCATTCTTATGACTCAAGCACTCCTACCTAAGAGATTGAAAAATAAAAAATTATACTGCTCTACTAGCAGGCACAACAGAATTATTCACAGAAAAAGGTAGAGCATTACTTGACACAGCTAACAGAAAGAAACACCACATGGCATGTTTGGGCACTTGTGGTCAGGGGCCTAAAACATCAAAACAAACCATTTTAATGATAAAACAAAGAAAAGAGATGGTGGGAAATACTTCTCCAGTTCTACTAGCATTAATCTATCTCAAGACAAAGTACATCTTGCAAACATTTCCACAGGAATATCTTCTAATTAATTTGAAGAACAAGTATATCTAAAGCCAGAGAGATTATTCACATAAAAATGTTCTTGTACATATATTGAAACAGACAAGTGTCAAGAAGTCTTTGGCAACAGTGTTTGAGAAGAGCATTAATACATTGCTTTCTGTACTGGCTTTTTTCCCTCTGCATATTCAGTTTTTATTAAATATCTTGTAAAGTCTTAAGAAGATGAAGCACAGACAACAGTCGATATTTTGAGCCCTGCATTTATTATAGTACTTTTGGAGGTCTTTCTTAAATGTGTGGGACTAATTGGTAGCAATTAAAGTTAAATTATACAGGCTTAGATTTTGGATTCACTTATTCACATGAAGGAGAAAATTTCAGTAAAACTGATGCATGGGAAGTTCCATGATCTGGTCTGCAGAAAAAGGATGAAATTATATACAGACTCAGTAAGTAGTATCTTAGTTAACACATGAAAGAACATTAAAGAATAACTTCTGAGAACACCCCAGGCTGTGATCTCAGTAGAACTGATAATTTACTTTTTAATTTTACATGAATTTTTTTCCATAACATATATATATGTAAAAAGAATATAGATCTAATTTTTCTTTTCTCAAATCTTTTCACAATTTTTTAGATCATCTCGGGGGCAGAGGGAAGCAAAGTAGATTTCCCTGAGCAAAAATCCCTTTGCCATTTTTATTGGTCCACATAACATAGATACTGTGGAAACTTTTGTTGTGAAATGGTTAGTTGTAAACAACACCATGATATTACAGTTAAAATATTTGAAGGTAGGGAAAAAAAAAGATTGTTTTCAGAGAATAAAAGCATGAAAAACAAATCTTTTTAATTGTCTGTAATTACCTAATTACCATCTGCTTAAGACTACTCATGTCAGTGTTGGTGGGTTGGTGTTTTTGTTTGTTAGCTGTTTTTTTGCTGGTTTTTCTTTTCTGGTGTTGTTGGGTTTTTTATGAATGCAGGACGGAGGAGCATCAGAAAGAGCCCAAAGACTCAGTGATGGAAGAAAGGATGTGAGATGTCTCTGACCACTGGGTGTAACTGACCTGGCCTGTGTCTGAAAAACAGAAAACACTACAAAAGCTGATGAGGGTAATTTGTCAATATGTAGCCATAAGCTTGAGGTGTGTGAAGACCTTATTTATCATAGGTTGACTTGATGTAGAAGCCTTACAAAAGTACACCTTCTACATAATAAAAAAAAAACCCCAACCAAACCCAAAACAAAGCAAATAGCCACACAAAAACACCCCCCCAAAAAATCTGTATGTAATCAGGATCTGTCGTAAACATTTAAGTGGAAGACCTGTTTGCTAGATCTCATTTCCAGTAGGTAGCCTTCTCATAGGAAAAGGGTGATTGTACTTCACATCTCCTTAAAAGTCAAACCATCTCCTAAGGGTCTGCACCTCAGGAGGGTAGGTCTTGGAAACCTAAATAGGGTTCAGCTTGTATCTCACCATCAAATGATAGTGGCCAACAGGTCAGTTCTTCCAGACTTTACTTTATCCAGTGTTACTCAGGCTTATTCCCGTATTTGCAACAGCTCTCATCAATCATTTTGGCAGTTCAGATGTACAAGGGTGTTGCATTCCCATGACTCTACATAAAAAACTTTTCTGGATTGGATGCAAGTTAGGCTGGACTCTGCTTTTACCAACAGAATCCACACTTTCCTCTGCATTGCACCAAATGCAAGGGTGAAATTTCATCTTTTATGTTCCACTACATAGAAATAGAAGCAAAAGGAAAAAGTTCCAGAGGCACAAGTATTTCCTGCCATCAAGTGTTCAGATACATTTTCCTAGAAATATTACTGTAATCTTCACAAAATAAAAACTGAATATTTTATAGGTGGCGCTCCATGGTTGGCTACAATATAAAGGCGTATAAGCCAACTGAAGTGATCAATGTTATATCAAGCAACTCAATAGTTTTATAGCAACCAACTGTCACTCTATTGCACCAACACCCATCAGATAAAATAATTGATAGTGCCCCAATCAATTGGTATAAGGGAAATAAAGCCATTATATGCTGGTACTGTGCCAGAGGATCAATATCTCCTTTAAACACAAACATCTCTGCCTGACTTTGACATTAATTACCCACAAATGTCTCCACATTGATATGCCAGTGGGAGATCATTATCCTACGTCAGCATTTAATAACTTTGGTATTCTCCATCAACCTTCACTGTGCTGACCTTAACTCTCTTGACAGCCACCACTTCAGGATATCTCTTAACTCCATCACTTCCCACACAAAGGACTTGTATTTGTCCATATGAGATATTTGTCCATGAGATACTCATATTTGTATCTCATGCAGTTTCCCATTCACCCTTTTTTTTTGCTGAAAACTCTGTCCATTGGACATGGAGGCTTATGAAATTAAGCTCCTGGACAGACTGCATGGTCAATGACAGGAATTCCATTGGAACATCAAGTTTCCAGTCTTCATATGCTCTTTGTATGTCCTTGTACCAAGGAGTCATTAGTGTCACCTACTGTCAATGTTTACATAATAAATACCAGCAGTGACTTCTGGTCTGTGATGGCAGTCACATTAAGCTTTCACTTGAAGCCCAAAATAAGATATAATTTTGTTTTTCAATGAACAGTAGGATTAATGAGAACTGTCTTCTTGTGCATTTAGGTCTCCATTTCAATCCCCAAGATCCCTGGCGGGGATCTGCTGAAGTCTAATTAAACATTGGATCACTGCAAAGATGTTCTTCCCAGTGAAGGAAGAAATCTACTGTATTCAGAAAGCTATTTTCTCTATATTTTTCATAACTTCCTAACTCTGTTATATTAGATTGACTTGTGTACCCAAATTATTAGGAAGGAGAGGCACAGACAGACAATATGATAAAATCTGCATCATTTTCTTAAGAAAACAGACTGTAAAAAAAACCTCAACCAACTTTGTCTTTTTAGGTGTGGAATAAAATCTAAAAATATGAACTCAAAGGGCAGAAATAAGCAAAGAAAAAAAAACCTAAAGAAAAAAGATAACCTAATGCCAACATAAAGGATTATGTTCAAAAATCATGGAATTAAAACAACCTCATATCTTAAAGCAAACAAAACAAGTAGCATGAGACTTGACTGTGTGTTGTGTTAAATATTTAAAGTAACACCACATGGAGTGAAGTTCATTGTGATGTACCAATGAAGCAGACTCAGCTGATAAAAATCATCTTGGAGTTGTTTCTGTGGGTTGTCAGAGAGAAGCTGGTAAATACAACAACATCAGCAAATACCCACAAGAAAAACAGTAGAAGTGTATTTTTACTGTAGAAGACAACTGTCCCATATGGTGGTTGCTTTCTTCATCTACAAGAATCTTACCCTTCTGCATGCTGATACTCTCACAGTTTTTGCCACCTCCTGTCCTACACCTTTAGTAAAGCAGTGTCTCTTTACTCTGAAAAGGTTTTCTGTTTTTTGGTTGGTTTTTTTTTGGTTTTTTTGTTTTGTTTTTTTTAATTTGGGGATGGCAGAGAAAGCTACCACTCTGATAGGTAAAACTGGAGATAATTTCATATGTATCCTCACTGAGCTATTAAAACACGCCCTGCTTATTAGGAATCCCCAGTCTGTCCAAATTATTTTTTAAGTTTCACAATCTGTTTAAAATACAGTAAAACCAAGGTATTTTAACATGATATAAAAATTGTTTTAAACCTTATATTGGCTAATTGCAAACTAGATTCTTCAGGAGACTAGTGGAAGAAAGCAACTCAGTGTATTGCAGATTCTTCCCTGATTTCATATCAGCAGTCCATTGTTTTAATAGATAAATAGGAAAGAAGAATATGCCTGTTTTCTCTTCAGACATAAGATATATCCAAAAATGTAAGAGTAAGAAGACTGTAATGTCCATTGAGATAACAGAAGAACTTTACTTCAAACAGGGAAACTGTATTTTGTATGTATTAAATGGTGTTGTCTTCTGCATAATTCAGACACCCCAACCCAAACATCTCAGAGACAAACACTAAATCAAACCCTAAACCAGAAAAAAAGTACTTAAGTTTTTCAGGACTGCAACAACTGAAATTCTGTATAATACCTCTTTTCCCAAGCCTGTAAAATAAACCCTGGCAGTTTCTATGGCATTTGTTTTCCTTCTGCAATATAAAGGACAGCACAAAACAGACCCCAAGAAACCTATCATCTACCACTGTTTTAAAAGGTAGCTCATATGCTATAATCTTCAGCCAAGTCGCTTTTAAAGTACTCATTGTATTCTTCCAGAATTCCAGATCAAGCCTTTCCAGAATCCTGGGATATAGCTTGAAACTCATTTTATTGCTGTGTGCTGTAATATCATTACACACACATTTGGTCTTTGATTTGCTCAGACCCTCATAACAAAAGAGAAAAGGATAATTTCATTAAAATTCATGGAAGGTGCACAGAATTCCAAATAAATTACTCCTCAGGCCCCACTCAGGCATTCTGTATTTGTATTCTCTAAAAATGTAAACAATTCATTTGCTGGCTTACTTTTCATTTCTCATAAGTGGACAATTAAAATAATTTGGGAGCAGCTCTAAAATGTCTGAGCTGACTCATTTGAACAAGTCTGAAAAAGACATGAACCACTTCTTTAATAAATATTTAAAAATAGTTATTTGGCAAAAAAGTTAACACACTAAAACACTTAACAAAAGTAGGCTGCATACATCCACGCTTCCCTGTCAGAAGTGTAAGTAATGAACTACAAATTTAACGAAGACAGAAGTTCAGTGAACTAATATGCCTGTCTAGTACAGTGTTATGTTCATCTCTCAGATGCTATTTCAAATCTTCCTTAGATACAGAATTCAGAGCTTGGTATATAGATTTCTGCATTACTCACCCAATGCAAATCTCTCAGCATTTGTAGGAAACACAGGCTGTGCCTTTAGATTCTACACTGTGTCTACATTCACACACTTCTCCCTCCACTTCTGTTTGTGTGCAAATGATGATGGTCTCTGACACACGACGTTATGCATTTTATAGTCTGAACATACTCATTGTATGGGAAAGATGCCAAATCTGGGTAGCTCAAAGGTATGTGGGGGAGTAATGAAGATTTATGTTCCAATGTCCATACACTTAAAAAAGTACCTTCCTTTGAGCCCCAACAGTTTTCTCCTAAGTCTGCACTCCAGTGCCATTCTGACTGCTGAAGTCCAAATGAGAAGCACTGACTCCCCAAGTCAATCTGTTGCTGCTCTACAGAGAAGTATTTCAGACCCAATGTGTGTTTTCCTACAGTGGCCAGAGAGCAGTGCTCCTGACTTTGCATCTGGGAAGAGGTTGTACTTAAGCTCTGCATCACCCTTCCTACATATGATATATATGCTGCGTTGATTCCTTTGCTATTAAGTGTAAGAAGTTTCCTGAGCCTCCCTTTCTGCCCACATCATTACTAAATCTAGGCCATGATGAAGACAACATCCAGTATGTCCACTGTGCATCAGTTGTCACGCATGCTAAAAAGTGGCAGAACATGGCCTGTAGTGTTTTATGTTGGCTTTGGTTTAAGATGGATTTAATTTTGTTCACTTCTTTTTGTTCCATTGAAAAATAAGATTTAATATAATAAAGTAGAAGAGCATTTGTTGTTGCCAATAGTGAAAACAGTCAGTTTCTCGTAAGTTATCTTGCTCTTTATACTAATTGACTATTAGCAAAACAGGCAATTAAATGCTGTGTGTAGTATATGAACATAAATCAAGATACATCAAAGAGTAATAGCCATGCACAAGACTAATAATAAATTATTGCTATTATTATTATTATTATGCTCTGTCAAGCTTTCCTACAAAATGTAAGATGAAGTCAAATTTAACAATGCAGCCCAAAGGACTATCTAAGTACAGAATACTCATGAGTTCATGGCTTGTTGTAGCAGTTTAGCATTTTCTGAACAATGGCAAGCAATTAGCACTGAGTAGTGCTCCCTTTTAAGGATGTTTCTAATAAGAAGATGTGAGAGTCTCTGCTAGAACAAGTTCAGTTGTAGCTGCACATGTTCACACAGAACATGTCTTCATGTAAAGCGGAAGGTATACTGCAGTGATACTTTAACTGCTTAAAACAGCACTTTCCTGGAATCTTAGTTAAGAAAGGAACAGTCATGCCAGAGAAAAAGAAAGAAAAACAAAAACAAGCTCGAAGAATATGAATGGATTCAAACATTTAATTTCAGTGTCTGATTTGCACCTACATTTTCACTGCTTACTAAAGCCTTCTTGTGTATGCTTCCCCTATGTTTAAATGAAAAGGTGAACTAATGACTTTGTTTCCTGAAGGGGCAACTGTGTCTGCCTCAGCATAGAGCCTGAAGTAAAGAGATAAAAGTTCTCCCAGGAGGCCTTTCAAAGAACTTAAGAACTTGTGTGCTCTATTTAGGTTATAACAGTGAATTCAGGTTAATGAAACAATTGGAAGGTGTATAAGCTTTTGATGTCAAGCAAGTGCCTAAATTTGGCATATTGCAGGTAATTGTTTTACAACCCCTACAACTTCCAAAAATATAAGCTAGCACTGAATTAGGAAAAATACACTCTAGTCCTGCTTTCGCTTAAGAAATAGTCCTGAACTCAGTTGGACAGTGAGGCAAGCTGCCTTTGCTGACTAAGTTATCTCAAGTTTCTTTTGCCATAGAAGATTAAAAGAGATGCTTTTCACATTCATACCAGAAAGCAAACACAGCAGCTTTGGGAAATTTGCCTAGTTAGGATAGTTCTTGAATCACAAAAAACAACCTCTATAAGAAAAGGAGGTGAAATTAAGCATGAACAAGCTAAATTGTTTTTTTAATACATAGGAAAAAAATTCCTTCTGTACCTGCATTTAAAAATGCAGTGTATTTGCAATTGTTTCATCTTATTTTAGCTGCAGACTCAAGTAAAGTATTCAAGGCAGTATTACCAGATAAAAGAAGCAAGTCATTACTCAGATCTTTTCCTTGCAAGATGTCTAAAAAAAAGAAAAATTATTCCAAACATAATTGCAGAGTGTAGGTAAACAAATAATATTCACAACAATTCATGGTTTTATTTCCACATCCTTCTTTTATCTCACCACAGAATTTGACTAACCCAAGGAAAAGGGAAAAAACAGTCATAAGTAGAATATGCCCTTTTACATTTTACCCATCCTTCCTCACAACTGTGAATCATGCCAGGCCCTAAAAGAAACCAAACTTCCCAATCTAGATCAAGATTCTTGTGATCTTTCAATAGCCTGTGCAATGAGCAATAGCTCATTCACACAATTAGAAAACTATTGTTTATTCTCACCAAATGACCCTAATCCTCAAATAATTATTATTAGACTCCACTTTTCTTAATGAAATATTTTCCTCAAATTGTTTACTTGCATGCTGTTTTCCTTTTTGACTTCTATTCTTTAAGGAAGAGGGAGGGAAGAGAAAAAGACCCACCTAATTCAATCCAAAAATCTAACACAAGGTCCCTAACACATCCCCATAATCTTTTTCACAGAACCTCCATTCTCAGAGACCCTTGGCTCCCCAAGTGACTCCATGTACTGAGATCTCCTTCTAACTTTAGTTACCAAAGACACATTTCCCCTGCTTGACATCACATCTCGTTTCTACACTAGTTTTCTTCAACATCTCTGGTTCAGTCGAGCCTTTCAGACCTCATTCAAGTGTGGCAGAGCCCAGCAAAAGTTTCCTGGAATGGAGCAATGACACTGCCAAAGACAAAGTCTTTGCTAAGGGCCCTGTGCAATCCCACTGTGTTGACTGTCCTATAAGAGTCAGTAAAAGGGAGGGAGGTCCACAATAACTTTTTGTTCTAGTACCAGTGCCACTGTGCCAATACTGCAATAGAATCAGGCTTCCAAGAGCAGACAAAAGCACCTGTGACCTCTTTCCACTGTGCATCATCATAAAGTCTAGGCACAACGTAATCCTTTACAATTTTAGCTATATTGGCTGTGTTAAGAGGTTACTGCCTAGATGTTAGATCTTCTATGGTCAGCTGTCACCAGCAAGATCACAGTAACAATACTGACCTCTATTTAAATACAGCTGTGAAATGTAATGATATAAAATGCCCCCCATAATGTTACAGTAATGAGCATTATTATACTACTTTATCTCAATACAGTCCTGCTTACGGTAACTTGATTTATCCATTTTAAGAAAAAGAAGGGGATGAGGGTAGGAGAATTTCACACACACACACAAAAAAAAATCCATATTTTAACTGGGAAATAAATTAAAACCTCAAATATATTCTAACAATATAGATATTCACAAAAACACCGACTGTGAAGAAACATCTTTGGTCACTTCAAAGAGCCACTGACATGGGTCTCAAAAGGACTTGTTGTTTGAGATGGTGACTCTGTATGTCCATATGTAACATGAAATAGATAGAGCCTTGTGCAGCAGAGGAA
This sequence comes from Manacus vitellinus, assembly GCF_001715985.3. NCBI lineage: Eukaryota > Metazoa > Chordata > Aves > Passeriformes > Pipridae > Manacus > Manacus vitellinus. The sequence continues at coordinate 8,026,362 of NW_021940535.1, read as the reverse complement.
CTAGACTGCACACACCAACATCAGTCTGTAACATGTACAGCTCCAGTCTCAAGCATTTACAATGACAACATCAATACTCTCCAAGGGTTGCTAAGCTTTGTTTAAATGACTCTAGCCAGCTTTGTACCAACATCTGGCCTCATCTCCTTTGACACTAACAATTCATAAAGTACTGGGAGAGTTACTGCCCTGGCCCTGAGTTACTCCACAGTATCTGGGTTAGATGGTGTTAAGGTATGTCTTGCTAAAAGCCCCAAGAAAAAAAGACAAAACCTCCACTGATTAATAACCTGAAATATTTAATAAGAAACCTTAAAGGCTTCCAAAAAGGCAGAAATGTTAGGACATCCTACAAGAATATTTAGGCAACTGTAACCTTCATTGCACCTCTCATAAATGTGCCTCAATTCAGTGAAAGCTGGACGAGAAGCAGGCCCCCCAGCCACCAAGATTTAATTTAAAGAATCTTTTGTGACACCTGCCTCAGCAACATCTGGCTCCTGCACCTAGTGCCAATTCCAGACAGGCTATAAACCTGCCAATTAGAAGTCATACACTGAAAAATTAAATTTCATTAGTGGAATTAAAGTTGTGAGCTCAAGCTGGCAAATCTACATCATTTAATAAATCAGCATGAGCCTACAAGCATTCCACGTTAGGAAGATTCAATGCATTTTCACACAAAATAGCTCTTCCCCTTTGCCATCTTAGCCACATTTGCATTAGTTACTGATCCAGCTGTGCCACTGTCACACCTGCTCCTCTCTGTTCTTCTGAGTGGCACAGATCAATCTGATTTCTGCTCCTACTATCACAAAATCCATCATTTCTTTCTTTTTCTAGCCACATGCATCTATCTACTCAAATCCATTTTCATTCAACAAAAAAGCTAAACTGGTCTGCCAGAAATCAATTATCTCAAAGCCAACTGACCAATACACACTGTGAAACAGGATGACTTTAAAAGTAGGAGGTAAGAAGGGAAGACCAAAAAACCCTTAAAATTTAATGGAAAACTAACTTGTTTGTATTGTTACATGCAGTCAGCAATCATTTACATCATACACCTAACACCCCTTTCTGTTTCTGTTCTCCTTGTAATCCTTCTTTCTTGTGACACAGTGCTCCTACAGTGCTCCTACAGTTACTTGGGATTTTCCCATCTGTCCCATCTGTGGAGGCTGTACTCCCCTCCAGTCAAGATGAAATGAGATACTGATAGGCTTGTGCATTTTCCTTGAAAGTGATCTCTCGGCACAAAGATTTCAATTTGGAGCAATAGTGATATTTCTCCTCCAGAGGTAATGACTTCATCATATGTAATATTGCCACTGTTACATTTTTCCTAGATGAAAAAAATTGCACTCAAATCTAATGTGTTTCAAAGAGACTGTCAATCGCTCCAGAGCAGAAAAATCTCTACTGACTGCATTAATCTTGGTTTTCAAAAGGTAATTTCTGGGGCTCTATCTGGGTGGTAAAGAGTAGCAAAGACCCTGTTTTCTGACAGGGTGATTCAGCACTCTGAAAATTGAGCCCCCCTGGACTGAGGGTTCAAAGTGCTCCACAACTGAAGCATTCAAAGCTACTAGTCAATGCTGGACAAAGCCTCAGCCACTGCCTAATTCCTAGCTATTTTTGCTGTGATGTATCCTTGTCTACTACATTTAAAAGACATCCCCTAGTGTACATAACTTTTAAGATTCTATTTGAAAAAAATAAACATAGCTTCCAGCACATGCGACTACAGATAAAATCTTCTCAAGAAAGTTGACTGTAACCCACTGCAGAGCTGCCAGAAACACGATTACACAATATGAACATGTTGCAGCTAAAACAGAACTGACAGCCATCATTTTTATTTCAGACACAAAGGGAACACAAAAGAGATCTGCATTTTTTGTAGAAGTAGGTCCCATGTATGTCATACTTTTTTTTTCTTTCTTTTCCGAGCACAGTATTATCAATGAACATATCCTTGATCTGACCTTAGAAATTCAAAGTTTAATGTATGATAGATCAAAGAGCTTTTAATAGAAAAGGATAACACACCTGTGAGAAATGGGAGTAGGCTGTTTATCAGCATTAAAGGTTTGTCACTAAATAGATTCATTTGCATCTTAATAACACGATCAGCTTTTTATACATTCACCAAAATGAGACCAGTTATACATTCTTAAGACCACAGGATTGAAAACACCATCAATCTGTTCCGAGTGAATGGCACTCTTGAGATTTCCGATAGGGTTGTAATAAAAGTCTGTGGCACTTTGAGAAATGCAGGTGGTAAAGGGGAAAAAGCTGCAGTCTTCCTCCTGGGAATTCTCAAATCATAGCTCACATCAACTCTGAAATGTCTAAGTAATAAAATAGAAGTCAGAAAACAGAAGTCCTATTGCTGTATCATTCTTTTCATTTCTCAGACAGGATTGCGAAGAATGAGAAATGAACATTTTCTCCCTCAGATCTCAGAAGGATCTTTCCATTGCAATAAAATGGACACTGCCACAACAGATCGTATAATACAGCTTGTCTGGATAGAAATACTGCACGACTCAGGAAAATGGAACAAATATTTCTTTGAAACACTCTGTACCGAGGGCTTCACTCCATACTAAGCAGGGCACAACTTGAAAATAGGATGAAAAACTCTGTGATATATGAGCACATGAGAAACAAATCCTGCTTCTCTTCACATCAGGGTTCAGGTACAATCAATAGGAACCGTCATTACTGTAGCTTAAATAAGCAAATTTCTCATTATTCATAGATGGCTCTTATTTTAGGCAGAGAAGTTAGGCTGTTCCAGACAAATTTTTGAGTGCATGCAACTTACTTTTCTTTTCCTGAGGCATTAATTTTTCTTCTCCTACCTGAAGTCTAATGGGAATCAACACTGACTAGAACTGGAAACCTTTGTGCATGCATGCATACACACAACACACGGAAGTCAGATTACCTGGCAAGAAATGGGAGCAGATACGCTCGCACTAATGAGATGACTACTCTTTAAAATGAATGCTTGGAAAAAAGGAAATAAACCAGGCTTGCTCTACATTCTGTTTTTTCCCCCAATACAATTATACCAGAAAGATGGTTTAATTTTTTATTTTTTTTTTTAAAGAATGGCTATCTTAGACATGATGAGTCATAGGGTTCCCTGAAACTGTCAGTGGGATGCAGTTCTAGCCTCCTCTTCTGCCTTCTGATACATTTTGGGGCTCTTGAACAGTATATAATTACTAATTGCTATAGAGAGGCAGTATTCTGTGAATCAGACCTAGAGGGTGATAGAGGGAAGCTAGACTCATACAGAAATCTTGGAAAGGAGTTTGGATCATGTCTCAGCTCAGTTAAGTACAAGGTCAAATCCTCAAAAATTTATTGGGAACATAACCCTTTCTCAGGTAGCATCTGTGTTTTAAACCTCAAAATGCTTATGCTATCTTTGCCTAATCTTTAGTTCAGCTGGAAGAAAAGCAGTTTTATCACCTCATTTTTAACCTGTTTGCTGACCTGTGGTCTTTCCTGTGAAACTGATACTGGAAGAGCATGCAGGACAGTAAATCTTCACACAGGTGGTTACTATCTATAGCAAGCTATGGAACTTGATAGAATTAAGGTACAAACTTCTCATTTAGCTACATAACCTGATAATATAACGGCCACATCCGTAAAAAGCTGTCTATGCTGGGGGAGGTCAAAAGAGTTTGAACACAAAGGATATAGAAACAGACTATTACCCACATCCCCTTATACCCTGGTACATGGTATGCTCATAGTATATAAACTTATCATATGAAATGTAAATGTTTCCTCCACTGGGGCAGCTTAGCCTACTGAGAATGAGCTGGCATAGTAATGTTTTTTCTGCCTTCTCATGAGGACAAGAGGCACTTTACTTTTGCTTAGATTTTCTTGTTCTTCAAAAATAACGCTTAGGTCTTGCTTAACCATGTTGGGATCTGAAATACTTCAAGAAACATATACTGCAATTCAATTCCTTATGCAACTCATGCAACACTGCATCTCCTTTGTGAATGAATAAACATGAACTCTATAAATCAGGAAAAAATCCTGGGGAAGTTTCCTGCAACTTTGAATTTCATAGGGAAGTGACAGTTAGCATCCCAGTAAATTAGCTGTTGTGCAATGGGATGTTTTGTGTACATAAGTGTGTTGCACATACCCTGTTGTGAAGGATGAGGTGACATCTGATCCTTTCTCCAGCCTTTACAACTGTCTCTATGCCGATGCTCTGGTGAGGCACCTCGTGAATATTGTCCCCTGCTGTACAAAGTGAAATCCAATCTCCAATAAAACACACTGCTTGTCCATGCATGGGAAAATTTGCTTTCCATTAATACTTGTACAGTAATCTGGATTTTGCAGAAGGTAATTTAATGAGAAAACTAAAGGAACACACACACACACTGCAGAGGAAGTTTTAAACTCGAGTGAATGATATAAGAAAATAACTGGCAGCTTTAGCAAAGCATCTACAAAAACATTTAAAAATTCATAATTTAGCAGTGGCATGGAAAAACACTTTTTTATTCTTTTTAAATTCAAGATGAATAGGTATATGAAAATATCTAATCACTTCAAGCTGTCACCACCCACCCCTGGAATCTGGGGGTGGAAAAGAGGAGGAAAGGAACTGTTGATGATGGAAATGCTCTGTTATTTGTTCATTGTCAGTGAGCAGGAACAAAAATAACACTTCCAGTGTGCCAAGATGTGCAAATTTGTCTGTCCAAGGGTCAACTCAGATTTTCAAAACGAAGTAATGTAAGATGCTGTTGCTACTGCAGTTAACTGGGTACTTTAAAGGATATAAATTCCATGACATTTTAAACCCTAACTCTCATGAAGATCCCTGAAAAGGTCAGCTTAATACATCCATCATTACCTAGGGCCCCATCTACCTAACCCAGAAGTTCCAACAAATGGAGTTTTTCTAATGTTGCACCATATTTGGTGTCATCTTGAAACTCCATCTACAGAGATCAAAAGAGTTGTACTGTGATGGTTTATTTCTAAGCTCACTTTGATAAATGCAGAGAAAAACATCTCAAGAAGACAGATGGCAAAAAGGGTCATATAAGAGAGTTCTTGAGATTTTTAAGTCAGACTTGGTACACCCATTCCTAATTTTAAAATGGAATGAGACTGTCTCTTCTCCTTGCTCTCAATTGCCTGATAAAGAGAACACTTTCTACATACACTAAACTTTTTGCAGTTGCAGATGCAGAGATTGGAACAGCTTTATGTCCTTACTTGAAAAAACAAAACAGACCTTTAAAGTGTCAAATCATCTCTGTACAACCACACACAGGTTTGAATGACCACTGTGGGAGCCTGCTGCACACCAGCACACCAAGCATGCCAGTCACTTGCAGCTTCAGTAACACCAAAGGAAGTGGCTTCAGAACATTAACAGGTAACATTCCTTAGCCAGAATAATCCTCAGGGAATCTTATAGTTTTCTTTCTAACCCCACACTTTCAAACCACAGAGCTACTCTAGCCAAAAAAAAAAAACCAAAACAAAAAACACTCCAAAACCCCAAACAACACCAAACAAAGAAAACCCACCACCAAACAACAACAACAAAAAAATCCCCACCCAACGAAACCAACAACCAAACCAAAACAACTCCAACAAGGTACGTCTCCTCTCCACCATTTTAGTGGCATTTCTGAAACGCCTTTTATCAATTCCAAGTCTTTGGTACTTAAATGTTCAGAAAAATATAAAAGTTAACTACGAGCTAATTTCATCTCCCTAGCTTCCTACAATTACCCTTAAAGGCCATTTGATTTGATAATAAATTCACTATGATATAAAATTTACATAATGGTTTTTAATGATTTATTAATATGTAAATATTAGGAAAAAAGACTGAAAACGCAATTCAAATGTTCCTAAAACATGAAGATATGCTATTTAAAAATGGGGGTGGGGTGAATCAAATGGAACCTCATCATTGCACAAACAAAGCACAGCCAGAGAACAGGCTGAGCTCTAGACCACCTGCACTGCAAATCCTGAAGCTGTGCTAGGTATTTGCGAACCCCAAAATGTATAATTTTGAAATCCAAGGAAATTATTATTAGAAATTATTACAGGTACTTGTCACTATTCTGAAGGGGAAGGAAATGAAAGGCATGGATGATGGGTCCTCTGTTGGAAGCTGAAGGAAGAGAAGAATTCCAGGACGTGTTTCCATGTATCTGCCCGTAAAGCTCAAAAATATCCCACAAATAATCTTCAAGACTTTTAATGCCTTTAAATATATCACACGAACAAAATACTATCAAAGGTCAGTGATCCTTTGGACCTTCCACATGACAGCCTTCTAACAACCCTGATCATAGATTAATATATGAAAAGGCAGTGAACTTTCTTGACTGGAAATACACTGGACTCCAGGATACTGATTTAGGCAAAGACTACCAGCATCTAAGCCCTTAGCTGCTATCAGGGCCGTGAGTTCCAACAGCACTCTGCAACTGGTCATTGCAGGAATTGCTCCAGTCTCATCACAAGTTCCTTACAAAACTTATTTGGAAAAAAAGGCAATAAAGTAAAAATACTGTCCTTAATGTTTGAAATCTTTTTAGAATAGAAGATTCACTATTTTTCATGGTAATGGTCAGTTTGCATTATTGCTCCACTCTTTGATAGCTGCAAAACTGTCACCTCTGAAACCATGAGGGTTTATGTTTCATAAAAAAAACAGAAGGGGAGGGAGAATGGACGATTTCCATTTTTACCTGTTAAGTCTCATAGAAGATTTTTTTTAAAGGGTCCGAAAGGAGGCATTTGTTGGTTTTGGGGCATTTTTTGTTTCAAGTCAAGATTCATATTTTTATATTTCAAAGTATAAAAATCAAAAGCCTAATTTAAAAGTAATTGTAGCCTGATTAACTAATAAATATGGGACCTAGACAGACATACTCAAACCTGTACTCTGTAGAAAACCATTCACTTCTTTACGGTCTCTTTTCATTGGCACTGGCTCCGATAACTTTTTCCTCTTCCAAAATGGTTTCATCTATTTTGATAACACCCTCTGCCTTTAGTAGACACTCATGTGTTATGGCTCAGCCAACTCTTTGCCTGTTTAAGACTTTAAGAAACTGCTTAGGTATACCCCCTGAAGTCTCTTTAATGTCTCAGGTAAGGTTTGCTACCACTCTAAAAACACAAAATTAATAACAACTGAGCTATTCACTGTGATACTGTTCAGCCTGCAACCTGGAAAATGAAAGTCTCCAGTTCTGTGACCTCTATCTACCCCATGGCAAACCTATGCTGAATTCTATTGGGTTCAGTCCTGTTTGGTAGAGCTAAACAATGTCCTGTCATTGACTGGGATGAACAAATTCTGTGCCAGATACCAAAAACTATGGAGACCTAAATATATGAAGGACAAAATATATTATCAATATTAAGACAAACACAAGTGAAACATATAGTTATAAAGCCATTTGCTGTGCTTTCTGGTTTTGTGAGTTCAGTGCTTAATTCTCCTTGAGTGCTTACAGAGGCCCAAACAACAAACTATCAGAGATCTTACCTCAGAATTTTACTATGCAAATATTTTGTACTAAGGAGTTGCAAACTTAAAAATGAAATACAGCCAGTCAAAGCACAATAAACGCACCAAAGGACTTACGGTCCACCAAAAGAAAATTCATTGCTAAAAAGCTTAAGAGACTCAGTGTTACGCAAACAATCTCTTTCACACTCAAATGTACACAAACAACCAATTATTTGCTATGTCTCCATAACCTACTTCAGATGAACAAAGAGTTCAACACTTTTTCTTAGCTCCTTATCAGTCACTTCATACATGCCTATAGCTAACATCATTATGCTGTTTTTTTAAGTATCTGTCAGCAAGAGGGTCTTTGATGTGGAGACAACAAATCTGGATAGAGCTGATGGATGTTTTAAGCCCTTTCGTAAAGGTTTGATAGAATAATTAAACGGCTGCTCTGTAGTGGTAATTAGGGGAGAAAATAGAGCCACAAGCCAGTTTGGGGAATTATTAGCAAGTAACTTAGCAAGCTGTGCACATATAAAACACAAAGGCTCAGGAAAAATAAACTGAGAGCTTAGTCCTGAAAGAGTGGGAACCTAGAACTGCTGGAGGCCTTAGGTCTGTTACTACACAGCATTTGAAACTGCAAGAAAAAGAATAAAATATGTGTACAAACTTCAGTAACAAATAAGGCATAAAGGAAAAAACAGGGGTATATCTAACCTGAGCCGCAATTTTTTCCTTTAAAAACAACTTGGAAAGATCCAGAAGGAAGTCTCAGCTCTGTGTCACAAGGACATAGTAAATTAAAAGTTATTTAGTGGCAGCTAACAACTCTTCTGTTGGAAAGCATTTACATAGCTAATAATTCTTCATAGAGAGCTCCATTTTGTTCCAATATCCCCAATATATGAAATAAAAAATCGTGGGAGCCTAACTTAACATGACAATCTGGCTTCAGAGACAAAGACCAAGCGTCTGTATCGGTGCTTGCATTCGTGTCTCCTTATTAATAACCTGCATACTGTGATAAGCTCCTGGAGTAGACAGCATATAATTATATTCCTTTAATGATTTACCAGCATACATAGGTACACAACTAGTGCAGACAAAGAGTGCAGGTCTAAGTGGTTCAAAAACTGGTGAGCGGGAATTATAGGAGACTGCTATTTCTGAAAGGTGCCCTGAGAGCACATATGGACCTCCTGACACACTAAGGAAAAATATGAGAGGAATTGTATGCCCTTGAAAAGAACTAAGGTCATTATTTTCAAAACTCTCATTGAATAACAAAATGGAAAGTGTAGCTAAGTTAGCTAAAAATGAGCCAGTTGTGCCATCGCTTACATTTCCAATACCTCAAGGAGTGATGTGACATCCTTATGTAAATTTTTCTAGGAGGTCCCATTTCACTTCCTCGCTCCACCCAACAACACTACATTACAATTACAGTTGTTTTAATGCCATAAGCCAATTCTCTGAGCTTTGTGGAATTCCTCTCCCAAAATCAAGTCCCCTCCTCTCTTCCTCACTCTCAGGTATTTAAAAGTTACACTGAAGTTATTTTTTAATTCACAAAAGAAAGCCATGACAAAACTTCAGCACAAGGAGACCAGAAATGTTATGAAACAAGAAATTAAATTCCTTCTCACATATAAAAGAAACATGCCACGAAAATTCATTCATGACATTTAAAGATTTATACATAGTTTCTGCTAATCCAGGAATATGGAATGCAACATGTGGAGTAAAGAAATAAGGCTGAAAGGGGAGTTTCAAGAGTGGATGCATTCACTTTTTAAATGCTTCTTCATGGAACAGAACAAAATATAACACTGCAGACTCCTGTTTTCATTTTACTTAGCCAGCACTACTAAAAGCTGTTGCTGAATGTGAACATCTCTAAGGGCTGTGAAAGAAAGGTCTGAGGGTCTACAGTTTTTTCCTGCTCCTGTTCCAGCTAATCTATGCTTCTTCAAGAAGGGTAAGTGAAGTTTAATTGTTCAAAGCTAATTTTTCTTAAGATTTTCATTAGCAAGCATTTTGACAGAAATGAAAGTGATGGATGGTATTTCAGCACACACATAACATCAGTAATCCAATGTTAAAAATCTGTGTCACCTTTTCACAAAGCTTCAGTGCTTCAGATTACTCACCATTACTGTTATGTTTATTTGCAAAGAAGAGTTTGACTGGTAAAGACTTACAACTAAGTACATTAAGGGCAATTGTTTTACAATTAAATACTTAGAGGGGATGGCAAATAATTTAAAGAAAATTTATTAAGATCTCAGGCTCTCATTTCCATTGTTTTAATTTTTTTTATCAACTCTTAGAAGAAAAAAAAAAAGGAACGATTCATGGCCAAGTATAACCTCTCCACGAAAACTGTTTTTCCACCATTTTCAAGTAGGTATATGATCAGTCAGTTTAAACTAGCTTTCCTCAGTATTGTGTGGTGTCAAAATTTATGTACAATTATATGACAAAACTTAACTAGTCTCTGCTTTGATGTTTGGGTTTGTTCCCCCTGAGAACACCTGCATTCACTAAGCAACAGAAGGAGCTTTAGTGGCTACCTGGATAAACACAAACAGCATGTTTACAGTGCACAATTCATGGCTGCAGAAGCAGCATGAGTTAACCAGAGAAAAGTTTCAGACCAACACCACTAAGCTGTACTCAGTGCCTGCCTTACCCCTGGTTAGTACTGTATCAGGACATTCTACCTAGGCTTCTCTGTCAGAAATCTGGCAATTTGAATTTGAAATGTTTGTAAAGCTCAGAAGCTCCCTTCAAAGATTCAAATTTTAAAACGATACCTAGTTTACTTAGAATAAACAAAGCTTAAAACTCTAAGAGAATAGAGCTTTCTATTCAATAGCAACCCAGGAATGCCTCCAGCGCCTTTCACCTATCCATGTAGCTTCCTGTGCAGGGATGATCTGGAACAATTAGTGGTACATTCACTATCTCAGAGCCAATCCAGTAAGGGGTTGTTAAAAGAAATATTCAGATGCTCAGTGAAAGGAATATTTCTAGCCTTTGCAAGTACAATCTGGTCTCAGGAACTACAGGAATTAGCAGTCAATGCTGTTCTCATTTCAGCAGAGATCCTACTAATACAATTGTCCTCAAACCCCCAAAATCACTCTGCCTTTCTTCTGAAGAAGTGCACCTCCTCACTTGCAACACATCTTATTTCCACCCTAAAAATTCTTTAGCTTTGCCAATACAAACATTTATGGAATATACAAAACAACATTAATATACACTCAAAGTTGCCATTAAAACAATACTGGGATTTTATGCATTGTTCAATTCTATGTACAATTCATTAAGCAATTATATGCATCTTTTAAAAGGAGCAGCTGCAAAATTTCCAGTCTGATGCGCCACAGTGCTGTGAAACCATAAGAGCTAACTTCAGATTTGAAGTATAGCTTGCTGCAAAATACAAGAGATTTTGGCTGCTTTTAGCAAATCTATATTTATAAAATATTACCATAAAATGAAATTAGGAGGTCCAGAATGGATTCCAAGATTATTCTTTTCTTAATTTCAATCTGCTCAGTATTAAACTGTTCATGAACAATGACTAGCCTTTAAAATGTACAGAAATTGTTCTAGAAAAGCAACAAACATTTGGCTACGTCTCATCTCTAAAGCTCCTTCCTTCTGCAGCTTTGGAAGTGAACTTTACAACCCTGAATTTTATTACAAGATTTTGTCTACTGCTTCCTTCTTCAAGCCACGATTAGAATCACAGAATCATTTAGGCTGGAAAAGACCTCTAAGCTCATCAAGGCTAATCATAAATCTAACACTGCTAAGTCCACCACTAAACTGTTTCACAAAGGGCCACATTTACACATCTTTTAAATACCTCTGGGGACAGTGACTCAACCACTTCCGGGACAACCTGTTCCAATGTTTGGCATTGCAAGAGGGAAGTCTGTTGTATTTTTATCTTCTTGGGAAACCAAGAAGTTCTGTGGAATGCACCGAATGAACTCTCCAAGCTCAGAAGAGATGCAGAGTTTTCAAAATGGGAGATATTTTGAAGATTTTATTTTATCCGTACTTTTTCCTATGGCAATAAACATATTTTAATCTATGTAAGCTGATTTGTATGGCAATAATCCAAATTATTTTAATAATTCTTGTTTACTGTCATATCTGCCCAGACTTTACATTATCCACTATAGCTTATTAAAAAATTTCAAAAATCCTAGAATGGTGTTCCAGTAATCACAGTAAAACAAATTATAGCTGTTATTCTACCATGCCATCAGATCTGCCAAAGCTACAGTTTCCATTAACCATGGGAAATCAACATCATGATTTTTTTCCTCCTCTCATCATTCTTCAGTTCTCTGTTCTGTTAGTTCCCTAGTTCAGCACCCTTACAGCTACTGCCTAGACTTCACCCCAGTTTGAACTTATTAGTTTTTTACTTCCAGGTTTTGATTCTTGCTGTCTGTTTCAATACCAGATGAAAGAGTTCTTCACACTTAATGAAGCCACCTCTTTGTTGTCTTTTGGATACATTACTCATTTTCTAAAAAAAAATAAAAAAAATCCCTTACATTTACATCTCTTTCTTACCCTTAAGTGTTTTTAAGTTGCTCTCCCTGCATGATGCTCTTTATTAATAATAATAATGTTGAAAATTGAGTAAAGGTAACTTTAAAGAAGCTAAAGAATCCTGCACCAAATAAGATTAAGCACTTCGCACATACAAAACTAGCTATGATCCCTGCTCCAAAGAGATCAAAGAGCAGACATATGACTGCAGAGAGTAGGTAAAAACACTGAAGGATACTAGACAGCTGTCTAGCTAACTGACCCAGAAGCCAACACTCTACCAGCTTTGAAGCCAACAGTACTATGTGTAGAAAGTAACATTCCTAAATCTGTCTCACAGTGACTCAGAGGTAAAAATGAAACATCTTGCTCAAAAGGTGTCTGCAGCTCCGTTGCTCATATTCTCACAGATTGCAGTAGATATTTTGTAGAGAATTCACAGTTTACCATAAGCATGAAGAGATTGAGTCTTTTTAGAGCAGGAAGAGGTTAATTGCAAATAAATTAGTATCTCTCCAGAAAAAGAAAGTTTCATTTTGTCTCTCCTGAGGGATTGTGTCAGCAAATAGGAGAGGACTGTTTGATAAAATAAGATTCTGCTATCATACAAAAGAAAAGTACAGTTTAGAGTACTCAGCAAGTTGTTAGTTTTGCATCAAGGACAAGAATATTTAATATCCCTATTAGTCAGTAATGGCTATTTTGTTAGTAACGTTTCCAAAGGAAGCCCTAAAACTCAAGATAAATATGGGTTATCTTCGATATTCGTCCCATCCCCTTCACTGTTACTGATTTTCAAATATTGATTATCGTCTAAGATTGGTTTAATTTTTGCCGTGAATGGCAGCTATCTGGTGTGGTGATGGTTTGGGCAAGAGGATAAAAAAAGTGGATATGTAAGAATGAATGCAGTAAAAAGCTAAGACAAAGGAGGTTAGAAGTCTTTTTAATTATTTTATTGTATCTATGACGAAACAGAAAATTGCTACCTTTCATAAAATACCTTTTTGGCCAGAAAAGTTTTTCAACTTCCTAACCAACATTCCCTGACTTGTAAAATGCTTCACTCTCCAGAAAATGAAATTACAAGAAGAAATGCCAGAACAGTAAAAATAATCTCTTATTTTATTTATTACTTCTGGTGCTTTATTCTATTTAAACTTAAGAGAAGGACAAGGAAGAAGAGCATAAAAAGGCAATTAGCTTTCAAGCAAGGGGAAAAATTTTAAAATATGACATTCAATTATAAAAATATTGAGTTTGCTGTAGCAAAAGGAAAATCAAACCACACAAGCCCTCAGGTCTGGAATGCTGATCCTGCAGTGACCAATATGCTCCCAGGGAAAGGACAACAGAAACAACTTACACTGCACACTATGGATTGTGCAATACAGAGGAAAAATTGTGCAAACACGAAAAAGTGCTTCCTGACCCTTGCAGCAATCAGCTTACTCCTTGAAGCATGAGATTTGATTACTTTCATCTCAGCGGGCACAACCATGAATATCACTGTATACCTCCTAATGTCCAGCACATTCTACTTGATGAAGGGATAACAAGGTAAGAATTTCTAGATCACTTCAATTGCAACCTGGGCGATAACTGCAATGAGATATCTATAGCAAAAGCACGCACAAACAGCATTATAATACACTTGCATTTCAATCTCCTCTTTTGAGGAAAAATAATCCTGTAAATTAGCTTAAGTCTAACAAATCCCATGGCCATTAAATTCCCCATGACAGAGAAGCGAAAAACAAACAAACTAACAAAAAACCAGTGAAGATGTTTTTCTGATAAAAGCTTCAAGACAATCCATATATAAGTATCTGACATGTAGCATATACCCCTGTGGTCTGTCATAAAGCTTAAGCGCAGATTTGTGCAAAAGCCCCTGAACACCCCCATCAAAACAATCAAATATGAATATTGTCAGTTGAACATCTGTGTCCTGCTCAAAAACGCACTGAAAAATACTTGCAGTCTGACATGCCTTAACTACAGAATAACTTAAGGCATGCAATGATATTGGTTTATAACATCTTTAGACTACTGCTCTGTTGGTAGCACTGTCTTTCCTCAGTGCACACAGCACTAATTTATTGTTCCCCTATCAGATACAAGCCTCGACACAGCATCAACACTAAACAATTTCAGTTGAACCTGTACAGAAAGAATGCAACAAATCTGGGAAGTTGTACCAATTCTGCATAAAGCAGGTAACATGGTCAAGTACTTTTCCCACCAGGGATAAGAGTTTTATGGGGTTTTGGGGGTAGAAAGTGTCATGTGCTGAGCAGAAGTACAGAGAACTGGTCAGTGTAGGCACAGATCAGAGAGCATTAGGGCTACTTATGCAAAACAGTGAGCTCAGATTCTTACTTATAACAAATACTAGATTTTAACCAACTCTTAATCTCCCATTAAATTTACTAACTCCAGTTCCAGAAGGTCAAAGGTACTTTGGAGCTTATTTTTAATTTTTACATTTATCTGCAATGTTACCGTCTCCCAGCAAAGCCGGCAGTCTGTTAAGTAGGTATTCCTTCTCCCCTAAGCATACATGTTATTTACTAAAACTTGAATAAGAGGGAAAGTGGAGGTTACCTTAGCTTTCATAGATACTAAGGAGGACATATGGATGGCCTGACCTTTTCTCCTCTTTGTAAACTTGTCAGTGTACCAGGGACGAGGAGTGTCAAAATGCCTTACCCCAGAAGGCAAGGAGGATTGACCACTGATTAAGAGTGTTCCTGTTTGATGTCAGCTCCAAGACGCACAGGACAAGAAAGAAAGTCCTCTTGTTAACAAAGGATGTTATTACTGCATAAAATCAGAATTACCATAATGTTTGCTAAGGTGAGTGGCTGGGCAAGTACTCATTAAAGACATTCTGTTCAATGTCTTTTTAACAGCATCAGTAGCACAAGACTAAAAGATTTATAGTTAAATATCCCACTCTTTCCTGATTCAGAGAGTTTACTGAGGAGTCTTATGGATGTGTTTCATTCTAACTTCCATGTTACTAAAACACTACACCAACCTTCCTCTTAAGTTTTAGCTCCTCTACTCTGCAAGTCCACCTCTGTAAAGGAGTTACCATATGCTCAAATCACAGCTTGCATTTGAGCTTTCTTTACTTACAAGATCTAAACATACACTTAAATGTTTTGCTGAAGAAGAGATGAATTTCCAAGTCATGAACATTTTGGAACCAAAGTCAAAGAACTAAGTCCACTACCTGGATTTGGGGAAATACAAAAGTAGAAGAGCTGGCATGCCTTTAACACTGTCTTTTGAGTCCTTGCTGGGATGAATGTGTGTTTGAAAGGACCAAAAAGAAATGGTAAAATGCCTTCTTGTTGCCCAAAGGTATTTAATACAGTGTAGCAAGGGGAATATAATCAGCATTAAAGTGCTCTTCATAAATAATGGACAGTCTGGCTGCTTTTATCTACTCTGCACTTTAAGAAAGTTTCTATTGCTGAATATTTCATGAGCAAAAGGTCATTTATTGTGGCTACAATTCAGAAACTGTTAGAAAAAATTTCTGTGTTGCAACACAATAATAGTGAGTTTTGAGTATCTGAAGAAACATGGGCAGGCAAACTACATATTTTGAAACTACCACATACAAACGAACAGGAACATCTTTGCCCTGAACTGTAACTACTGATTTTTAAGATGCCCAATCCTATTCAGCAATACAGCACTTAATCTCAAGTGAAGAACAAACTGGAATGTACGCTTTCCTGAGATGTCAGTTCTAGTTTGCATTTCTTAACAAAATATACTGCTGATCACAGGTCATTAAAGATGTGCATCTGTGAAGCAATTTTCAAGAAATCTGCTCTCTGCACATTATTTAAAGGTTTGTTTCAGTACAGCCTTTTAAAATTACAATTAGAGTTCCACATAAACAAAACCATTAAGGAAACACACCCGCAAACAGGTGAATTGTCAAGATGAGTTAGAAGCAACCTTAGCTCTGTCCCCTGTGAATATAAGGCTATGAGGCAATCTTATTGCCACATCCAGAGACAGATGCTCTGTGGGTGTAGATCAGCACGACTTTAAAGAAGTCAGTCTGGCTACACCTGGTTTCTATCAACTGAAGCACCAGTGCACTTCTCCTTAACCTTCTACAACGTCACACGCCCATGAATGACCACCATGGGAGCCTGCTGCACACCAGCACACCGAGCATGCCAGTGACTTGCAGCCTCAATAACATCAAAACAAAGTGGCTTCAGAACATTAACAGCTAACATCTCTAAGCCAGGCCTTTCCTTGGGGAACTTTTCAGTTTTCTTTCTAATCCCACACTTCCAAACCATTGAGCTACTCTAAAACAAACAAACAAACAAACCCCCCCAAAGAAACCAAAAACCACACACACACACACACACACACACACACACACACACACACACAAAACGCATAAAACCAAAAAAACAACCAAAAACCCAATCCAATTATTTTAGTCACAGTCCCCACTTTTAAAAAACAGATAAGGAAAAAGTTAAAACATGAAAGGAGCTATCAGCAGAAGTTAGAAGCAATCAGGACATACAGTACCATAAATGGCAAATCACCTACATACAGCCCTCTGCACACAGACAACAAACCTGTCTGTGGCAAAAGAGGTTTATTTATTGAGTGACTTCTTATGACACAGCAAGGAAGAGTCTGAGACACCACCTCTAGATCAATCATCTTTCTTAGCAACAAAGTACAGTGTAAGTCCCATGGAGTGATGGGACGTACATTAAAACACTATGCACAAAGCTGTACTTTGGATTTCAGATATTTTTCTGTGCATTTGTAAAAATAAAATTGATCTTTAGCACTTATTTCAAATAGGCTTACAGCTTTGTTGAGATGATATGTCCCTCCTACATTTACCAGCAGAAAAATTCAGACAGATCTGTCATGCGTGATTTGGCATTAGACACCTCAACTGCAGCAGTAAGGTTATTTTAAGGAGTCGTGTCTGCTACAGTCTGAACCTTACACAACACATTACTATAACCATACATCTAAAACAGTTGCTAAACTTTTTATTTATAGACATAGTGAATGTGATCCTTAATGACTCTGGTTTACTTAGGAGGGTATTCAGCGGTAAACATCATCTCATTTATCTGGATCTGTCAGATATGAACTGTCAATTTGGAAGCTGCAAGAAATGCACAGGTTTCACCCTGGCCCATTGCACAAAGGCAGTTTTTTCCTTTGGTCAATAAATTCTCTCAAAACACTGCATTTAAAAGCTTCGAATGTATCAACCAAATCATACTTTTAAAACAGAACTTTTGATGCCTGTTGCAGGCATCAAGAACCACTGATACCTACAGGATTTCTTGCTGCCTTTTACACTGCACTTCTCTCATTACATTTCATGGACTCGGGTGCAAAGGTAAAAGAAAAAGATTAGTGAAAAAAATTCGAAAGGAACACGTCTCTGAGGAAAGCAAGGACTCCCAGTTGTGCCCCCTGCTTGTGCAACAAGAAAAGGAAGCTCATGGTAGCGTTTGCCAAAACAGATTGCAGGCTGGATCCAAAACATTATTGATGGGTAGCTGAAGTTTATACCTATCAATAGAGTTTAACACCAACACTCTAGACTAATGAAGATACAGACATGTTCTTCTGTTTGATAGTATCTAATAATTTGTCAAGGGACTGTAATTGAAGCCAAAGACAGCTTATTACTCTGTATTAAAATACAGTATTTCATATCACACTGTTAGAGTAAATGATGCATCTATCATCTGGCATTTAGATAGAGCTTTAGATATCTAAGAGAAAATGGGATGTGTCAGTTTAGATGAGCAATCCCACAAAAAATGACTATGATACTCATACAAAACCAACCTATGGAATAGGTTATGGAATGGAACAACCATGAAGTCTCCAACATCAAATCAACAGATGGGAAAAGAACTGACTTGTCCAGAAATGATGCAATTGCCCTGCTTCATACAGGAGAGAGTCAAAGAACAAGTGTCCATTTCCCCTACTCCACCCTCATCCTTGGTATGCCACAAAGTAGTAAGAGACAGAAAACAGACATAGTCATTGTGAATGCCAGCGTTCAACTAAGAAACACTTATCAGAAGAAAACTCTTGCATTGAAATAAACTTCAGGTATCACTCAACTCACTGCATGGTTCTTAGAGATCAAACAGGTCAACTTACGTAGCTCTCCTACTTTCAGTATTTCGCACAGCATCTTTGTCAGCTCAATGCTACTTCGGCCAAACGGGCACTCATGTTTGTCTTCTCGACTGCTGTTTTCCAGGACAATCTGAAGGTGGAATCAAACCAGAAAATAATCAGTTTGAAGAATCCATGAGTTGAAACACTATCCACCCCATCCAACATTTACAAGATACACCAAACTGAATTTAGGAAACTATATGTGGAGGCTCTGTTTTCATAGACCTTAGCCTTCCCTGCAGCTAAATAACCTATGTCATTTATGTTACGGCTTCACACTGAAAGAGAAGAGGTTTCAATCAGATATTAGGAAGAAATTCTTTACTACAAGGGTAATAAGGCACTTGCACAGGTTGCCCAGAGAAGTTGTGGATGCCCCACCTCTGGCAGTCTTCAAGACCAGGTTGGATGGGGCATTGAGTAACCTGGTCTAGTGACAGGTGTCCTTGCCCAAGGCAGTAAGGTTGGAACTAGATAACCTTAAATGCCCCTTCCAAACCAAGCTATTCTATAATTCTATGTCTGAGGCAGTCAGCAACACATAAGCAGTGCTGGTCCATGACCAACTGGGAAGTTTTGCCATTGCTATGCACTGTTGATGTTCTGCACCACCCCTGGCTTGGAGAAACTGAAGTAGAAGCCAAAGAAAAAGAAATAGTTTCATTTCAAATTTGCTGGTTAAAGGAAATTAGATACAATTATTTATAGACATGAACACACCTAGAAGGATCTATAAAACCAAAGTGGGACAGAATTTGCATAGCTGGATTCAGTCTCCAAAGAAGGCTCAAGTGTTAAAAATCAAACTGAAGCTCACAAAGGAAGAAAATGTCCTCATTCTTCTCTCTGCTATGGAAGAAACTTGTGCTCACGGGAACTAGCACTCTTACATCAAGCTCCTGAATGCTGTAAAAACTACTCAAGGAGAGCCTTTGCATTCTCTGTTGAGTGACGCTGTAAAATAAATGGGAGAAAATAACTCCTTGCACATTTTTATACCCATTAGTTTCTGCTGTATCCAGTACAGTTGACCTAAAGTTTTCTCTGGAACTACAACTAAACAAGAGATTTCACTGTAGATAAAAACAAGTTATAAATTATATAGATTTCACTGAAGCAGTGAGCCTGAAATAAGAGAATATAGAGGCAGGAAAAAACCAAAATGGTCAAAACAGATTTGCAGTAAGAATTGTCTTTGCAGAACAAACTTTCCCACTTCATAAAAAGAAAGAAATGTATCCTAAACAGCTGCTGCATAGCCTGGGGATGAGAATAGAAGAAGAAAATGAATTTCAAAGGTAAGAGATTTTGCCAAGTAACAGAGTACCTCAGAGGCTCTCTAAATTTCCTTCACAAATGGGTGTTTAGACACTGCTATCTGCTTTGCATTCCTCCTGTCTCCTTAGCTTCCATCTTCACAATTTTTGTTTGTTTGATGTTTTTTGTTGGTTGTGGCTTTGTTTGTGGTTTTCATTGTTTTAAATCTTTCAATATTTACAGCAAAGAAAGCTTTGCAAAAGCTTCAAGGCTGGAACTTCAACCAAAACCAGGAGGAGAGATAAAGGGGAGGACAAATGCAATGCCAGATGCCACTAAAACCTTTCCCTCCCTCCCCGGATATTAGTTTTGACTGTTTCATGTTCTCTTATGTGCAGAAGCCTTCCCTGTGAAGCAGTTAAAAGTGGGAAAAGAACAAAAACCCAAAGGTAAGTAGGAAAGTTATGTGCTTCACACAGCATACCAAAGCCTCTTCACCAAGCTTCTATTTCAATCCTACTGTACAAAGGGCAGCCTCTAGCTGATACTCTGCTCCCAGCCCATCTCCCAGGGATGTAAAAGAATGGTTGCTCTCTGTATTGCGACAAAGCATGATCATTTGGTTTCGTTTTCCAGTGCTGGTGCTATTTTTTTAAATTGCTTACACTTCCTACAAAAGATTAAAAAGTTATTAGAGATATGATATATACTTGACCACTACAAATTTTTACTGGCCCTTTTTCAACAGGACAGCATCAGAATCATGTTTAAAAGTCTGCCAAGAGGACTTTTCCTCCTAAAAGTTTTGGTTTAAATTACATGTAATTGTTCCATGTCATCGCTGGGTAACAGCTGTACCAAATCAAAGAAAAACCCCTGCTATTTTTGTTTTACATTGCTGCAGCCACTGTTCAAGGAACATGTGAATATGACTTTGTATTCTGGATGAGTCATCCTGCTTCAGTCTCTTTCATGGAGGATAGTGCTGCATTTTTACACCCAAAAGCAGGAACAGTGATAGAATAGCACAAGCACAATGTAAAGCTGTGTGTCTCAACACCTCCCTGAGATCTCTTGTTCTTTTTATTACCCTGTTTTATCTCTCGCATAATAAAACATAAAATCTGCATATTGGAGCAGGGTGTTGCTTCGACACGGATTTAGATACAGCAGAGAAACACTGGTAATAAAATCAATGGAGAGGCAAATTGAAAGGGCAAGGGGGAGGGAAAGGGAAGCACTTGGATCAGTATTCCTGCTCGCTTCTGGCAAATGCACTTTGTTGAGTTTCACATTAACCCAACATATTAACATTTCATGAGCACATAAATATTTAATGGTGACACCATCTATGCATATAATGTAAGGCAGAATTACAGCAATCAATAAGAATGCCAGAGAAATAGTTAAGGCACTGTGTATTGCTATACAGCAAATTAAATGGCAATTTGAGTAATCAATATGTAAAGCAGTCTTGAAATGATCCTCAGACATACACTCTGCAAGCAGCAATTTTTTTAGCATTTGCTGTACAAAATAAGGCAGCGCTGCCATGTTACATTTCTTCAAGAAAGGAAGAACGCCCTTTACTGCATCTAAATATCTGTAGGCAAATTTGACAGATATGGATCTTCTGTATGAAATAGCAACAGTAAAAAGGGAAAGAAAAAAAAGAGGTTCTTATAAATATCCAAAGAGAAATAATTCCTAGTCTTGGCAACAGATTTACAACATTCATTATTATATTTGTAATACTCTTTTCGTGACTTCACGACTCATATCCTGTTCCAAAGTAAAATGCTATAAATACAGCTGATAAGGGCATGATTTTAATGTTATTTCCTTTATCACTCTGGTTGCAGAGGAGAAATAAGCAGTGAATGGACATGTTTACTTCATAAACTGGTGAAAACAATCTCAGGGAAAGAAATTTAACACACAGCTCAAGACTGAGAATACTTTTCTATGCCTATAAACCACACTCCTGGCTTGATTCACATTTCTATCACAGAAGTTATTTTACCATGGAAAGGAAGGTAGTGAGGAAGTCACAAGCCCACACAACCTTCATTCAAACGGAGGTCTATCATTAATGCTCACGAAGTGCTGCACCCTATTATCTTCCTCCTCCTCCCCACCACAAATCCACAATGAGTTGCAGATCCACCAGACATTTCAGAATGAGCAGGTACCGTGGATAAATTTTGCTTGGGGAAAACAAACATTTGAAGGCAGAGACCGTGGACAATGCAGGAGAAGTTCTGACGCCACAGAATTAAAGAATCATTTAGGTTGGAAAAGACCTTTAAGATTATCAAGTCTAACCATTTACCCAGCACTGCTGAGTCTACCACCGAACCATGTCCCTAAGTGCCTCATCTACATGCCCTTTAAATACCATCAGGGATGGTGACTCAACTGCTTCCCAGGGCAGCCTGTTTCAATCTCCCAATTCCAATCTCCCCTGGCACAACATGAGAGTATTTTCCCTTGACCAGTTGTTTGTTACCCAGGAGATGAGGCTGACTCCCATCTCACCATGACCTCCTTTCAGGAGTTGTAGAGAGCAATAAGGTCTCCCCTGAGCCTCTATTTCTCCAGGCTAAACAACTCCTGCTCCCTCAGTTGTTCCTCATCAGGCTCATGCTCTAGACCCTTCACCATCTTCATTACCCTTCTCTGGACCCAGAGAACTTCAATAAAAACAGAACAAAAAGAAAAGAAAATTACTGAGAGAGGGCAGCCAGGAAAAGTTTGAGTCAAACCACGACACAATGTTATACATTTTCTTGACATTTCTATATGTGAAACTCTGTAGCCTGTTAAGGCATGGGAATTTGACAGTATCTGTAGTAGAATACAGATCTGTGCAGTTTTTATTAAGTTACCAACATATGACTACATATATGTATGAAACTTAATCCAGTTGGCAGCCAGTCACAAGTGATGTTCCCCAGGGCTCAGTATTGTGGCTGGTCCTGTTTGACATCTTTATCAATGATTTGGATGAGAGGATCAAGTGCCCCCTCAATAAATTCACAGACAACAGCACGTTGGGCGGGAGTGTTGATCTGCTGGAGGGTAGGAAGGCTCTACAGCAGGATCTTGACAGATTGGATCGATGAGATGGGGACAACTGTACGAGGTTCAACAAGATATCTACCAAAGGCACGGTCATAAAATAAATTAAAATAATTATTTTAAATGTGATTTAATTTAAATAAACAAATAAAACTTAAAATAAAAAAAATAAATATATTAAATATAAATATGTGAAATAAGTAAATAAATAGATTTTAAGTTATTTTAAAATTTAAAATAAAATAAATTTAAGTATCACACCAAGATCACAGAGGAACAATGCAAATTCTCCAGGAGTAAAAAACACCCCAAAGAAGACACCAACCCCCAAATGAAAAGATTTTCTAACTTTATGGCAGAGTTCCTTTATGATTTTCCATTAAATTATTCATTGAGTGTATCACTACCTCAGAAGCACAAAATAGACCCTCAGGGAGGCAGTGGACTAAACTAAGGATTTTCCACACTTGACTACCATGAGCTTAAAAATCTGCATCAGCTTCAGTAATGAAGCTTATATCTGCATCTAAGAGTTAATGACTGTCAAAAGGCAAACTTTTCAAGACAGGTATATTCAAAAGCTTCCTCATCAAAATCCAGGAGGCTAAAACCACCGGACAGAAATATTTCTCCTTGACTGGGAAGAAATATCGACTTAGCCAGTCTCTTAATCCTTCACATTAAGATGAAGTTGGCTCAAAATATACTGCCCACAGCAACTCAGAAGTAATTCTCAGATTCCTGAACCAAAATCAGAGCTTGGCAATGGAATAGAGATTCATTATGATTAGGAAGTAAATACAAAACTGAAAGGCAATATTCACTGTAGTTGCATCAATACTTCTAATAATTCCCCAAGTAGACAATTCAATGAGTGTTGCTGCACTATTAAAAGGAAGCATTTCCAGAGACCAATTTTGTAGTACTATCTAAAATGATCCTGTTTTAATAGAAAACAAGTTTTCTAGCAGTCTGCTGTAGATTAATATCAAGAGGTTCAGAGAACTAGTTAGTAAAGATCATAAAAAACTCAGACCCAAAATTAAAGGTCAAGCAGCATTTTAATACCCAGAAATTGCAGAGATGATCTTCCTTTTCTTGACACTGCTTTTCCTTTTCCTAAGCCTCCTTATCATATATGGTAGGTTTCACCATTCCCTTTTCATTTAGATGCTTTAAGTAACTCTAAGAAGCAAGTCCTTAGGATATGCCTCCTGAGAAGGCTAAGAGACTCTACTGCAGTCAGATTCAGTTTCCATTCATCCTTGTCAGCAATTTTGTTTTCTTCCTAAGGCAGCTTGTCATTTGCTTCAGCTTCAGCATCAGTCTTCTTCCAACATCCATTCTGCATTGTCCTTACTGACCCTGTATTTTCCATTTCCCATGCTTCCTCTCTCCCTTATCTCAGTCTTCCTTCACATTCCAGAGCCATTATAGAAATTTCTCATGGCAAAACAAAATAAAGCTTCAGCTATTTCTGCCTTCCTCTGGAAGGCACTAGAATTGCAATTTAAACCAAGATTTGAATGAAGATCCGAGACCTACTACAGATACTGAAAAAGAAGAAAGGGGGCACTGACATGAGAAACACAGATGCTAAGTCATGCCTTGCCTGAGGGTCATCTAGTTACAGGACCATGTTAAGGATCAGATACTGTCTGATACGTGCTTGGACGTGCGCAACTACAAATAAGCACCTGGGGGCTAATCAGCTCATCACATGAGGAAGTGCCTTTTAACCTGCTGCTCCCAAGGAGAACTGCTATCAGACAGCACGGAGTCCACTATGCCAAAGCAGCCAGGAGACAGTGAAACTGTCAAACAGGGCAGGAGGGACAAGAAAAGCATCTGATTATGTCATGATATAAGAACATAACAGGTAAGAAGGTGAATTCAAAGTATCATGGTAACATTATAGCCAGTGTTTGACTCTGCAGCCATAAAACACTTCTAACAGAGACAGCTTAAAATTTCCACAAGTTGGTTCTCTTCTGGAAAATTATGATGTGGTTTTAAAATAAATCTAGCGCCAAACTATCACAAGCTAAATTTGGACAGTTCCACAGATGCCCATCTAGCAATACATTTTGTTTCTCATACAAACACCTCAGCATGAAGCATGACTGTTTTGGTTTTTTTTTATTTTCCATCAAAAATAAATATGCAGTGGTTTGTCTTGGAATAATATGTATCTTCCTCCTTTCCTTGCCACTCCACACAGAATCAACCAAATAATTGTAAAGCATAGTGGTAAGACCCAAGATGAGAAGGCCCAGTTTCCATGTTATCTTCAGAAGCAGCACCAGGATGTGCTCTTCACTTTCCACAGGCACAGGTATGTGACAGTGATTTGGTGTTGATCTGGTCCAGCTTGAAAACTAATGGCCAGGTATTCCTTCTCCCTCCTAATGTCCCACACAAATGTAAGAGAGCAATGCTTTTCCTGCAATTCTCTCCTTGCTCACCTGTGACAGAGGGGGAAGGCAGGAAACTGCAGTATTTGCAGAATATAGCAAATACATATCCTTTGGACCAGGACCTCATTTAGACAACAGCTTCCATATACATGGGAAAGTTTAGGTGTGCCATGAATCGCAAGAAGTGATCTGAACATATCCAGGTCTGTAAGATTATCATACATATCCTACTGCACATACTACACAGGGCTGTGCAGAGAGTGCCGTGACTCCCTCACAGTTCTCTTTCTCACTCAGTACTAACTTAAGTCTGCGTTTATGCTGCAACCAGCCCCTCCAGGATTTTGCCTCTTTACTAGGGAGCCTCTCAATTCTGCCATCAGTGATGGAGGCCCTCAGGGTCGTCATGTAAAGCAGAGAAATTACGTGATGTTTGGAAAGAAAAAAAAAGGCAGGCAGAAAAACACTTAGATATCTGAGTGGAAGGCAAGAACAGAGAATGGAAAGCCTGGCAGAGAAAAGAGGAGACAAGAACACTAATAGGCTGGGAACCACTGGGCTTAGGCAATTAGGTCTCATGTGGAAAACTGCATTCCTTCATGAGACTCACCAGAAAGACTCTTGTGACAAGCTCACATTTCTCTCTACCTTCTGCAGAACAGAAACAAATTACACCCCTTTTCCTATAATTTTGGGAGGGGGGTGAGGCATGGCAGAAATCAAGCTCAAATTTATTTCAGCAAATACTGAAATTATATGTTGGACTCCTTCCTCATATCCGATCAGGCTAGAATGAGTAGGCATGAGCAGACTTTGTGAATTGGTGGAAGGATGTGTAGGCAGCCTCCTATACAACAACTGCATGGGTTAGAAAGTATACGGCAGACAGTCTGACTGTGACTCAACCCGTTTAAGTTCTGAAAGGTCTCTGCAGGATGCCAGCAATTTTCCTGCCTGCATCACCGGCACTCACAAACAGCACCTGCTCCTCCACTGCAACTTCTGAAAGCTTCAAAAGCAAAAGAATTCCCTCCTCAACCTCCCCAAAAGTAGCAACTCAATTAGCTGCAGGGGGAAAATTGTGCCTGCATTGCAACTGCGAGAATAACCAATTTACCAGCTCAGCAAATGTAGGGGAAAGGGGATTTTTTACTACTGACCATAAACCAGCTTCTAATTTTCAGGTAATCAAGGTAATTCTTACTCTCAAGGTAACCAGAGTCCAAATGTTGTTTTGATTTTAGTAACTTTTAAAATTTGTTTGAAATACAAGAACAGAAAACTTACAGGCATTCCACTTACACATTACTCACAAAAATGTAGTAGAATTGGATCCATTATAAAACATACCAAGAGGTCAGTAAGTCAAACTTTTCAGCACAGATTTCAACCCCGGTTTCCCACCCTGGTGAAAATATTTTATACCAAAAATTTTACATGTAATATCTAACAAATATTTGAATTAAACAGATAAAATCAGTGGGAAAAGGGATAAACGTTCTCTTCTATAGATGAGACATGAATTTCAGGCTACAGTAAAATTATATTTTTTTCTGAGGAACACTTAATTTTTTCCTACACAGATGAAGAACCTACTAATCTAATGGCAAAGAAATTGGACATAGACTTTGGCAGCCGCCTGGGCAGAATCCAAAATAGGTGGCTAGCCAATGCTCAGACCCAGAGCTGCTAACTTTATTTGCATTTTCTGCCTGAAGCATCAATCCCTTGTGCTTAAAGAAAATGACAAGACACCGTATGTGTCTTCTGAAGGTAGAATCTCACCCAAAAGAAGCAGTGAGTCCTGCTAGAATATAGCTGGTCAGAAACATGGAAGAAAAATATAGACAAGTCACCAACTTGTAAGTCATCAAAAGCAAATTCATTAGAATGAGAAATGTGGATCCCAACAGAGACAACATCATAAAAGACTTCTTTGTGACTCATCTGACTTACTGTGAAATTCAATAATCTCCAAGCAAAATCCTACACTCCCTCTCAGATATACCAGAAGTTATCACTATAGTTAGATGCCTGTGAGGAAAATGTAAAATAAGGGAATATTTCAAGGGCACGACATTAGAGGCTAAGGTGTAGTTGCTGTAAAACCAGTTTACCCAATGGCATCTGCTCTTTCTGCCTGGAAACACTGTTAAGTTAGTAAAGATGAATGGCAGTACACTCCCAACTGGAGTGGTAGCTTTGCTTTTCCTGCCTGCTATCCTGAATGCCTGAATGAACACTAACTGAAGATACAGGAGTCAACTTATCAAAATTGCAAAGCTACTGTTTCTAGAGAGGCAATCCCAGGCACGAATGTGGCACATTTAAACACAGGACAACAACTACCAATTTTTACTTTTTGGGTTACAAATAAAAGAAGTGTTCAGTTTGGTTCCTTTAGCTTACACTTCACCCCAAATTAAATATGCATCATTATTTTACATCAATATTAGCAATCACTGAAGTGCATGTGTTCAAAAAATAAAGGGAAATGAATACACACCAACAAGCATATATGCATACAAAATATTTTGGTTTCATATATTTATACCTCTCTCCTCTTTCTATCTTGAAAACAAAATAGATCTGAACAATCTTGCACCACAAATTCTTGAGCAAATCAAAGACAAAGCAGCAATAAATGAAAATAGTAATAGCAATGGTGGCATAATAGTATTTCCATGGAAAGGTTTTTCCTCAGACACTCTTTACACTCAGAAGAGTTCCAAAAGCACACTGCTACGAGTAACCAGTAACAAAAATTTCAAGATATCTGTACTGAATAAAGTCTGTCTTAAAGTTAACTTATAATTTTATTTTTAAAATTAGTAAAACATAAAGCTGAAGTAGTTTTGGAAGCAAATTGAAACTGGAGGGACACATGACTTCTCTGCTACAAAGGAACAAAAAAAATTATCTGTCACAAAGCTTTATTCCCATCATTTTCTTCACTGTTAATTTTAATTATACACACTGACTGCCCTATAATTATGGAGCTTGGGAAGCTGCCAATTATTTCCTGTGGAAAATTTTAAAATTTCTTTCAGAAATTCAATATTACTTCCATCAGTGCATTCCAAATACTATGTCATGACCTTCTAAAAGTCAAGCCTCTGATGATAGTGACTGATTATTAAAGTGGAATGTGAAAAAAGCCAATGCATATCAGTCACTGATAGCACCAGACAATTAATTAAAAAAGAGAAAGAAAAGATAACTCAACAGGAAACTAATTCAATAAGAAGGTTTTTTAAAAATTCAAATGATAGCTACGCAGTCAAAGAAAACATGTTTGTTTTTTTCCTGTTTGCTAAACAACTTTTCTGCTGGAGGTTCCAGTCATATTGAATAGCAAACAAAATCCTGAGATTCAACATCCGTTAACTCAAAGTCTACACAAACACTCTGTTTATCTCAAGGAAGACAGCATGTAAAGAAAACATATTACTGCAATCTCAGGAATAAGTATGCAACAGGAAAAAGGTGAATGAGAGTAGTGGATTGTGGGTAAGTAGGTAAAAAAGAATAAAACGGGAGAAAAAATTGTGATTATTTTTGTTTCCTCCTTCACTATGTAACACGCATATTTTCACCCTGAAATGCCTTTTGCTTTCAAGATTCAGAGTTACCCATCTGCTCCACTGCCTTCACACCCATATTCTTCAACAAATTGCAATTATATTTACTCTTCTTACTTTAGTTTAGTAAAGTACATTACTCTTCTACTGGTCTTTGAAACCCCTTTGCCAGTCCCCAAATGTGTACTTCAGTTTCAGACATTCTTCCCACCTAACTAATCCATTTATTACACAAATTACTCCTAAGCAGAGTCATTTACAGGAGGCAGAAAAAGGAATGAAAAGGGAAGAGATTACTTATTGACTGTATTCTCTTCTAACTTCTGTTTTTCATTAATACAAGAAGATAACATAACTAGGGTCACGCAGTTGGGGCATCGTAAGAAAGTGGCAGGTCAGACTGCAGGGAATTGTGCTGCCCATTAAAATGGGCAATACACTCAATATGACTTCCTGATAGTGTCTCCACTTAATACATCACATTCTGTCAGGGAAAACTTTATATATTCCAAGTTCATTTCAAAACAACTCTGGGTTTCAGACTCAATTTCTAATTACTGCATAGAAGAGATATTATCTCATTTGGGGGCTTAGGAATTAACCTATGCCACAGGAGTCAACTGTATTGTAAAGAGCCAAGTTGAAACTAATCTGTCCTCCTAGGAACCAAAATATTTCCTAGTATCAACAATGAAAAAAAGAGAAGAGCTTGTGTCAAACAAGTTTCTCAGTATGCAAGTAGTACTTATAGTTAACAATTTCTTGAGGAAATTTTAGCTTGATCACAGGAGAAATTTGTTAGGACACAGGAACAGAAATACATCTAAAAAAATAAGTAAAGTCAACAGGCTGTAGAAGTAGAGCAAACATGTTGTGGGAGCTTTGGGAGTCAAAGGCCATGAAGGAAAGGTAATGTTAGAAGTAAAATAAGGAACTCAAAGAAGAAACAGGCATGTCAGGGCCCACAGGAAATGACTGTACACCAGCTAGTAAGTCAGGAAGATGAAAAGATAGAAAGTAGGTGTCTTTTGCAATCAAAGACTATCAATGCTGGAGGATTTGCACAACATGGCTCATCTCACAGGTGTTCATATCGCACCAGCAATGCAAGTATAAACACTAAGTAGAACTCCTCAGGAGTGGTGGATAGGCTAACACGCTCCCAAAGCGAGTTTATAGTTTCTAAAGCAGCTTTAGGCAAGCAATTGAACCCTAGAATACCTCTGTAAGGCAGTTCTAGTGTATGTGTGTACTCTTTCTTAGATGGGAAATACATGAGGCACTCAGGCGATCTCGTAACAGGAACCATGCAAGAATAAAAACAGGCATCTCAAAACAACAAAAGGTCTCAGTAATTCAGCAGCTAAAGTACTGCATTACAGAAACAGAGCTGAGCCAGCAACAAACTTCTTTCTAAGGAGTGGTTAATTACATGCTTCACTGAATCCAGTTTTTAAGACAGCATTTACAACATGAAAATGAAAAATAAGAAAAAACTGGGAGTTGACAGAAAAACTCTATTTCAATAGAATTTCTGTCCTCTCTAAATTTTTTCATGCTCTTTAAAACATGACTGTCTCATTTGGAAGAACTGGCTACCTCTACTAAGTATATTCTCTAAACTTAGAAAAAAGAAGCCTATGAAGTAGCGCAGTCCAGATCTTACCAAATTTTATTGAGAAACAGTAACCAATTCTTTTTTAGAAACAAAAACACTATTCGACATAGTTTATCTAGAAAACATACTCTGTTTTCTGGAATAGAGTATGTGAAATAGCCACTCAGGGGCTTACAGGGATTGATAAATACTGTTGTATTGCATACTAAGACAGTGTCTTTTTTAAGAGTTATTGCTAGATTCAGACTGAGGAGAAAGATCTATGTAAAGAGCAGATCCTACAATCTTACGGTCTACTATTATGTCCATGGATATTGGCAGGCCCTTTACAAACCTATTAGAACTTTGACACCAATCTGATTTGAACAAAAAGCAGATGATAATGCATATTAAAAGCTGATTTTTAACTTCTAGCGGAAATGATCGGAAATGTCTCCTTGTTATACACAAATGTCTTTAGGCAGGTCTGCATGTGCACTTTTTCTTGGGGAGTTAAACCATCCCTATGATCTCCAGTCACTGACATTCTGGACTATCCTCTACTCCCATCTGTGCTTGCCAGGTTTATGCTTGGCAAATACTTGACTTCAATAAAATTCAGGAAAGGTTGTTCTCTTCAGAGGCAGGTATTATTCAGCTGTATGCCTCTTCTAGTAAGGATGCAACATAACTTGCTCTAACTACCTTTGAAATAACAAATGTAGGAAGTGGAGTGGGCAGGGGCCAGGAATGGGTTACGCAAGTGACTCATGATACTTTGTAGGTATTTTACTCTAAGCATGACCTCACCTACAGCAGTAGTTTTAGTGGAAACATCTTAACTCTGAGGACATTGCCAACTCATTTATCTGTCAAGGAATTCACTCATCAAAGCTTTCTTTCCACAAAAAACCCCGACAGTTTTTGGTAGACTTCGAGCAGGTCAGAGAATACTACACAATTACTAATTTCTAAGCTTATCACCATCCATTATGCATCTGACAAAGGCACAAGTTCACTTCCCTTCTCTTTGCAGGCCTAAGCAAAAAGTAGTATTTGCAAAAAGTAGTATCTATAACATTTGACTCAGCAACGACAGATGTACAGCTTTCTCCCAAAGCTTTTACAGACTTATGTCATGTTTTAGTGTCATGTGGTTCACCTTCCTGTTGTTAATAATATCAGGATTTTGAACCTCCTCTACAAAGTCAACTGTAAACAGTACATCCTCACTGTGAACAGGCAACCACAAAAATCTCAACAATAAGAAACCTTACCCGTATGTAAGCATCCTGGTGATGTTTAGCAAAGTACAGCATGTTGTCAAGGGCCAGCATTCCTGGAGGGGTCTGTGTGAAATCCATTGCTGGGTTTACATGATTCTGTAAAAAGATGGCAAGATCACTCAGTTAGGATCTTTACATAAGCTGTCAGCTCCCTGGTGATGAGCACCATGTTAGCATGCTCTGTCAAAAAAGTCCAGCAACAGAAAGCTCTTAACAAAGAAATGGTCCATGCCCTGAAAGAACTTTAAAGCCTATGAGGTTGTCATGTTAGTAATTCACTCCCATAGCTATGGAATGGAATTTCCCAAAGGTTGAATGCTTCAGAAGTGCAGATCTCCAAGTCTTTCATGGCAGATAGACTCCTTGGTGGTACTACAGCTTAAAAGTACATGAAAATGCAGATATTTGAGCAAACAGACACCTATTTATATAACTGCTATGGAACTATTTCAAATAAACATCAAAATGGAGAAAAAACCTACCAGACTAAATAGCTATATTAAGTCTACTGGATTTTGTGGACTCCTGAAGACAAAGGGTCCCAGAGAAAACTTTATGAAATTAAATAGATTCACCTTGTGGAATTCAGGTACCTTTTTTTGTTACGTTCTGAATCTATAAATTTCAACTATAGAATTAATGAATGAACATACCAAATACAACCAGAACTCGTTAGCTTCCACATGCACCTACATATTTCAAATATTTCAAATGTTCAGTTTCACATACTATATGAAAAAAATACATTTGCTCAAAATATTCATTAACCCAGATGATCTTTTGATTGGATGGAATTAAATGTATATTTGAACAAGTTTTATGCAGTTCATGGTTCAGATATGAACATTTGCCTGGCTTCAGCACAGAAGCTGCTCGGAAATACAAAGAAGATTATGTCTCCATCAAAAAATGCCTCTCTTCTGCAATGCTCTTTTATCAATATCACCTATGCAATGTCTCCTGCTCCACTCATCATTCTGATACAAAAAGATTTTCCTAGTTGCTTTGCAATGGTATTTCTATTCTGCAAGACCCAGCTGACAGAGACTTTAAAAGTGCATTTACTACCAGAAAACTGGTAGAGATCAGCACAGATTTCTGTCATTAGTCTGTTTCTGCAGTGTGCTCAGGGTCTGATCCACCCACCTCACTGACAAAAGCATGGGTTTTACTACTTTTTCTTCTGTTGAGTCTGTCAGGCCATAAAGAGGTAGAAATGTGAGATTTCACTTTCTTGCCTATTTTATCTTTAGATATATCATAGGTTGGTTTTAGCTAGTCAATAATTCATCACCACATAAAAGATTAAAAATAGTAGAAAGCAAAAATTATACATTAAGATGCCTGCTGCAACTTTAAAAGTAGACAAAGAAGATGCATGCTGAAGATGGCATGCACAACCTATCGCATGTACATTTCCAGCTTAGGAGAACCAGTGTACTAGCAAAACAATCATAGGTTCATTATTTGCAGTAGGGAATCAAGAGGACGTCTAGAATCTTAGATTTTATATGGAAATATCTACGCAGTAGGTATTGCAGAAGGGCGGTAGTAGTCTAGAGCAGGAAGACAATGGCTTACTGAGTTGTATTTTCCCAAAACTCCTTTTTCTCCAAGCTGGGTTTTTGTTTGTTTGTTGTTTTTTCCACTTTTATCTGAATGACGGACAAAAGTACTCCATGGCTATTTCCCCAACTCAAACTTTCATCTTCCATGTTGATGCATTTATCAGTCAGAACACTTAAAATCAGTACAAAACTGCTTCAAAAACATCACAAGCCCAACAAACTTCAGCTTCTGGGAGGAGAAAACTTTTCTTTCTACAATTTTCAAACATTCCAAAAAGTGCATTTAAAGAGAGGCTGAGTTTGGCAAACACACAAATGTCCACCTGTATATCCATGCGTCCATCCCCCAACCCACCAAGAATATCTAAGCCAGTCCTTTTATGCATTTGAAACTACCTTCATTTTGGCCATAAAGTACATGTTCTGGGGAACACCACTTGATACTTAGCTGTGTCATGAGGCACATTTCCTTGGGAAAGCTGTTGGGAACCACATGAAGCACCAGTCAACAGAGAATCCTACAGCACCAGTTTTACAATGTCTTTTGTAAGCAGAACTTCAGCATAGGGCCGAACACACACTCTTGGTTCCCATGTTATAGCACAGGTAGGGTGCACTTGGATAAATACCTGGCAAGCAGAGAGAGTACCCATCTACCTTACTCCAGCAATTAAAATACTAGTACTCATTTCACTGGTATTTACAATGTTTAAATAAAAGCAGGATACTTTTTTAATGCTTTTTTATAAAAAGGCTGACCTACTGTTGCTTGAAGAGTGCTTTCCTTCCACATCTCATATTTCCCATTCTACATCTCAAATTCTATAGAAACTAAATACAGTGAGAGCATGAGAAATCTCATCACGTTTAGTATGGATAACTTATTTTGTCTCTTATGATTACTACTAGTTCTATATGCAACCAGAAAAGTGATCTCTCCGTCACTTCTTACTTTTTCTCCACGTCAAACCTATAAACCCATCTATTTGTAGCTGTTTGTTTTAAAAGTTTCTGGATCCCAGGATAACTAGGGCTTGATC
This sequence comes from Manacus vitellinus, assembly GCF_001715985.3. Lineage (NCBI taxonomy): Eukaryota > Metazoa > Chordata > Aves > Passeriformes > Pipridae > Manacus > Manacus vitellinus. The sequence goes on along the minus strand of NW_021940535.1, from coordinate 7,992,174 downwards.
TTCAGCTCTGTTAAGTCAAATAACTGGAGCTGATAATAGCTGAGGATCCACAAGACAGTTCTGGTATGTGAGAGACAATACATTATCTTCAATTATTCTTCAAATTCAAAAGAAATGTCAGACACCTTGTTCCCTTTCTCCTTTCTCCCTCCCCCTAAAATCATCTTTTTCTTAACATGATGAATGTTTGTGGTTGCAATATTAATTATTGAGAGTGGGTATGGAATGAGATACAAAGCTAAATTATCTAAAATGCTATAGTGAATAATTCAGAAGTATGCAAACACTCCCACCTACAACATAATTTATTAAATATACAGAACACAGTTCTTCAGGCATATTTGTTGCATCCGTTTAGTACAAAATCTATGGCACTTTTCTCTTTATAAAAAGCAAAGAGTAAGAAATACAAATGGAACAGATTTGTTACGTCAATTTTTTCAGATCATTTTTTATTTTTTCCACCAGGCTGAGTAATAACTATGCATCTTTCAGCTTCAGCATCTGAGCAGTATTAACCGCTTACGCTCTTATGCTGTACATGTTAATATACCAAAAGAATCAGCAAGTTGTTAACCAACATAATAGGATACTGTGGAAACAAATATTCATGCTTTTGGACAAGATGTAAACCCAAAATTAAAAAAAAAATAAATTAAAAATCATGTGGCATGTTTCACAAGATGACAGCTATTCTGGCTAAATCCCAGTGCAGTAATTATTTCAGAGAACCTAGCATTCTCATGCAGTCCTAGCTGTGTAAAGCTTTCTTCTCTGTCCTGAATGGTTTCACTGTCCTACTTTTGGCAATCTCTGAGGGATGTATAGATTTCAGCTGTAAGAACATGTCCTCACACCGAGATGCCTAATCACAGAAATGGCGTACTGTCCGTAACTGCTAATGGAATAAGTACTGCTCGTTCCTTATATTATTCCTAACAACAGCATCTTCCATGTGAATACACCGAAGCACAGAAACCCTTTATTTTCCTGCATTCCTAGGCCATTAACATACAAATTTATTTCTGTCTTGACAAATATTGACAGTTTATCACAGATTTTGCACCAGTGCGATGCGCAGCCATGTAAATCAGTTGCCAAATCATGCTAGTTTGTCCTGAGTAGGTGCTAGACCCATTAATAGCTGTTTTCCCAATACCAAAGCAGCTCAGGGGAAACCCTATTCTGAATGCCTAACTTCAGTAGGTTGACATAACAAAAACACATCAGAAGTTTCCAGGGAAGAATCAGGACTGTAAAAGAACTGATTATAGAAAAACTTCAGAACATCTGAAGACTCCAATTTAAATGGTGTCATTCTAAATTGAACCCTCTCAAAAGTGGTTGTGTTTTTTTCTGCAGAAAAAGGAACAATCCGTCTTCCAAGATAACACCAGGGACAGCAATCTCTTTCTCCTGTCTTCAATTACTTGCTTACTCATTGTCTAATTCCTTTTAAATCTAAACCATGGTTCTGTGGGCTAGGAAGGAAAGCAATCACCTACCTGGTTCTACAGCACCTATGCAAAAACTTTCCCTGGATCAAACGAAGAAATCATAGTACGTACATGGATGTTTGTTCCTAAGAACTCAGGACCAGGAGAGTGGGAACTTTTTGAGTTATATTCACAGTGAATTATGAATTGATACACTTAGGTTGCAAGTATCAACAAGCATACAACATCACCATTTACTCCTTCCCTAAATAAACCTGAAGTTTTACATGCAAAATGTTCCCATCTGTTCGTTTACACAAGAATTACAAATAAGAAAAAATGCTACATTAAAAAAACACAACAACATTTCTGCAGAGGTAGTCAGCTAAAACTCTTAATGAGGAAATAATTTTGTCCTTTTATTTAACAATGCTATATTCAAAGAGATGATGATGGTGCACACAACTTCCACCATCCCATTTAATGAGATACAAGACTAACTCGGGAATTTTCAACATTTATATATTCAATGAAAGTAAGAACTAACAGATTTGTTTTTCTCTTGATAGCTCTTTAAATATGAAATTGGGCTTTTTTTTCCCAAAGCCTATTTTTTTAATTTTCCAACAGAACGCTATCATAGAATGAAAATGTATCTGAAGGATCCCTGAATTAATAAATAAATAAATAAATAAATAAATAAATAAATAAATAAATAAATAAATAAATAACCTGCCTGTCTAACGCAAGTGAGAAGTATCAAAAGCTCAGCAACTGCTGTATCTTTGAAAGAATATGCAGGAAGTAATTTAAGATACTTTCAGTGCAAGTCATTTAAATCACATTCCCACCATACATAAAGAACTTCAGTATATTTCTACTGGATATAGTTTTCATGAAGACTTACAAACGATATTTTCATACAATGATGGTAGTTTTTCCTTTAACTAACACATTTTTAGCTCTTCTCAACTTTGTGTTGAGGTAAATATTTGGCCATTTCTACCAGCTTAAGTTTTGATATTTTTGTTGTTGTTTTTGTGACATTTTTGCAATACATATTATTAGACTACAAATCTTACCTTCTAATAATAAAACTCATTCCAATTTATGTAACATGTTAAGCAATAGACTTTCAGGATCAAGTTTGACCTCACCAATATAAAACCAACCTTCTTAATATCAAAGACATTGTATGTACAATCTGCGCACACTTTGCCCTATGAAAGTTTTAAAAAAAATATTATTTGACTACTGTATTCCCTTAATTCATTGAGCTACTGTGTAATCTAATGTAAAGCACCACAGAGTTCTAAGTAAGTCACCACCAGAAATCTGTCCCCGTCACGAAAGGATGCTATGGTGGTCAAAATTGCAAAAGTCTAAATGTTAGGGTAGTGCAATTAAATCAGCTAAAACCACCAGACAGAACATAAGTGCATGTCAAAAGACAAGCACTACATATTTTCAGTCATGAATAAATTACACGTTATAAAGCAAGACAAAGAGCTCTTGCATAATTCTTTGTATTTTGCACACACCTGTATTAGGGATACCTATATTACACATACCTATATTACATTCAGCTAATGCTTTGAATTCCAAAATCTTAAGCTCAAGGGACTGCCATTATTTTGAAAGCCTAGAAGAATGTAAAATGAGTGCTATAACTTAGAGTGACCACATCTTGTCCAATGCATGACAACGATGAGCCACCTCTCAGGCCTTAGTTTAGTTAACAAGGGCAGACTTTAGAGTTAGATACATATTTAGCACTTCACAGATTGCTGACTTATTACTGAAGTAATGCTTTCTGGGCAAATGTAGTTATCAAGCAGTAACAGGTCTCTTTCAGGGATATTTAGAATGAATCAATGGGACATGGCCTTTTTAATTACATTTTTTTAGCATGGAAAATTACTTCCAGATATCTCCCCATATCCACTGAGTTTACAGAATAACTGAGTAAGCTGTCAAATATCCACTTGCACATATAGCTAGACTGGGTCAAGAAACTAGAAGTCATACTAGTTTATTATTATTCCAGATATTTAACAGCCAGATCCTGCCAGATTTCCTGTCCTACACTTTTGGGCAAAGTCAGTCCACTTTAGATTGCTGCTGGATGAGACATGAGTTAATCCAGACGGTTTTCACTGCAGGGAACTAGGGACCTTTCCCATGAGACTTTCTAGAGGCCCAGCTGAAAGCTTATGAGGCAGGTGTCCCTCCAGTCAGTGCTGCTGGAGAGCAACCAAGGGCTACAGCTTTTCAGATAACCCCAGCTCTTACAAAATCATGCTGGAATATATTACCCACATCCTGGTCAGCAAGATATTTTCATATTGTTTGAACTACAACACTCATGAAATACACCAGGAAAAACTGGCATAGAGCATTCTCAACCTAAAAAGAGCTACTGTTACAGGTTTTTTTATGATTTCAGAATATGCAGGAGATCAACTAGTTTAATTTTACCAGTGTCATTAAAGCAGCTTGCCTTCTCTACACATATAGGATCTAAGGCATGAATTCCCATCCTGCCCAGCAGGAGAATTATCAAGCTAGCAAGATGACAGTCATGTGAGAAAACAGTGTGAACAATGCTAGCAGGAAGAGTAAGCCAAAGAAATTAATCCATCTACACTACAAATAAACGCAGATTAAATGTTTGCAACGAGACAGAAGTCATGCATGCCAGAAACAAAATCTGCCTGAGTAATTTTATTTCTGTGAGTCCTATCAGATGTGTCAATTAGTTAGACTTAGTGTTCCTAAGTCTAATTTTGGCATGAAAAGCTTTTTTTGAATTTAGGTAAGCTTAATGCAAGTGAAGGAAGGTACACTGTGACTTCCACTCATTATTTAAGCATAATGGCATAATGGCTCCACAATTAAGGAGAAATTCAGAGCACTTCAACAGACATTTTTTATAAAACTTAAGGAAAAGATAAAAAGTAGCTAATGAGTGTGCACAAATATATATTTTAGCATATGGACAAAACACTTGAGTTGCATTGACTATCAACAAGAAAAAATATATTTCTAGACCCTTTTTTTAAGTAAAAAGAAAAGTTCAAAACCAAGTTCTGTCAAATCTTGGGCTGCTTGAATCAGATATTTCTAAGCATAAGATTACAGAGAGAGCATATTTTTGATTGTTTTAGTTACACTCCAGGTAGTTCTATCTAAACATAACTATTTTGATATAAACATAACTATTTTGATATAACATTTGCTTCTGTAATTTAAGGTGCATTAATTTAAACAACTTTCAGTTGTGGTTTCTTTTATAGAAAAATTACTTAAATTATAAGCAATCAATTAAGATCAGGGAAAAAATAATCACTAGAACTTTCCTGAGGATGTGTATCTACAGGGAACCCACACATGAAGCACACTTATTTGATGCATTTGCCTCTCCCTTATGTCATCCCTCAGAAGACTTGAATGAAATTCTGAATGGGACCCTTCCTGCTGTAACAACTGTCATCTCCAGTAAAGGATATGATGCTTATGTACTATGGTAGGCACGGCACAACCACAGAACAAAAAGACTGACACTTCATTTGTGCAGTGAATTTTACTGCCCTTGGAATTTCATTAATATCAATGACTGCGGTGGCTGAGGACATCCCTGCATCCTTACAATCTGTGTTGCTTTGAGAACAGTGAGCTTTGCAAGGAACCTAAAGCCAATGCCAAATATCAGAAAGGTAAGTTGGGATAGATCTTGCTCTCCTTTTAGATACTTCTGTAAAAAGGTTTCACATTTTTCTTTTCCAAACAAGCTAGCTAAAACAGCTCTCGTGCAAAAGGAAAGGCTCAGGCTGCATTTAGTTCAAATAAAGAGTACAGAGAAATCAGCCCCGTGTCTCAGAAAACCCCAGTTCAAAATGAATCAGCTATGTGAACCTACTGGCTGCCGGGCAGCCAGATAGAGCAGCTGTCCAAATTTAAAACAGAAAACTCCATCCCAGAGCTCCAGGAAAAAGAGCTGAAATGTCGTCTGTGGCTGGGCATACAGACTTGCAGAACTGGATGAAAAAGCCTGCTACCACTTTGGAACCTGTTGTTCACACACTGACACTTTGTTTATTACCTTGTGACCAAGTTAAGCTTCTAGTAACCACAGAGAACAAGCTGAAAACTAATCTACAGCAAAGGAACTGTCAACATATATGATATTTTAAAAACCTCAGGCTGGACTTACCCATGTACAAAATTACTATCTCTGCAGTCAAATCTTCCCCCTGTTTGAGTACAAACAGTCAAGCTTTGTAAAAGTCAGGGACAGGCTTGGAGTCAGGACCAATGTCTCCTAAAACCTGTAGGTCCATATTTCTATCTTAAGTCAACAATATCCTGTGCCCATTCTATAGGATAACGTCATCTGTCCTCAATAGCAAGGTAATAATAAAAAAAAAAATAAAAAAAATCATTGGATCTATTCATTAGGAAATTTCAATTTTTCTTTTCCTCCCTCTAAAAGAATGTGGAGCTCTTGTGACTCACTCTGCAAAATGCTGATATGTTTTGTAATTAACACTGAATTTACACAGTTTCCCAAAACTACCCTCATCAAGCAAGGGTTTATCTGGAATCAGCTATCCAAGCCAAGCCTTGAGAAACAGATGAAGCTCATACTACAAAAGAGGAGAGATGTCATTATGGCTGATCAGTTTTGTGAGGGCTGTTTCTTCATCTTATTTTTTTGTATGCAAATTCCGAGGCATGCAAGGTACATAATATCCAGAGAAAGATGTCCAAGATCCATCTCTAGGGGACAGAGTCAGTATACAATTCTTCTGTTACGATACACTTGAAGCTAACTACTCAGCCCAGCTGCATTCAAATCTATGGAGCTTGCCTGCCCCCACGAGTTTATAACTGGGAAGCATATAGTAAATGAGCAGCAAACAAGAAAACAATTGGATAAACAACACATAGTATATAAAAAATATGCCATAAATTCAATGTTCCATTGCACCTAGTTTTAAATTAGTACATTTCCATTTGTATGTGGATTTTCTTCAATAGAAGTATGCTTTTTCAAATCACATTGAGTTTAAGAATTTTATTTTACAATTTCACAATTAAAAATACTGGAAAGGTATAAAAATACTTAAAAAAACTTTTCTTCTCTCTTTGCAAAACAATTTTCTTCATTAAGAAAATTATTTAAAGGATGATTCCTTCAACAGATATTTATAACAAGCACAAAATCATCCAATAAAGTATTAAAAAATCAAACCAGAAGGATTGATGTTACACAGAGTCAGTTCATTCACACTCACCAACATACAACTACAGTTATTTCATTCTGTTAGTTTTAACTTCATTCTTAAAGTGATACTGAAAGGTCAAAGAAGCTTGGTGGTTCATCGAGATGTGATTATTTTTTCTTTCTTTTAAATCTGTTCTTCTCTGGAAGGACTACAGCTAAGAGGAATTCAGCTACATATGGTTAAAGGCTGGTTGATCCATTTTAACAATGATCGAGTTGTCAGATGCCCATAGCTCCTGACAAATAAACCTGGGAAATTGCATGCAGCTGCATGGTAAACAAGAACCCCAGCTTTAACATATGGATTTGCTGGCCCCTGTTATCAGTCACTACAAAGATGCATCTGACCCAGGAACCTCATTCTGTACAGTTATCAACTCAGATCAACAGTGCCAAGTTTATGTAAAATTAGTACGTTCTCTATCACTCACATATCATCCACTGCGCGTGCCACAAGGTCTGGCTTTCCTGGTTACAATGTACCCATTTTGGTTAATAAAAAAAAGTTCCTCAAGTTTTCTCCCAGCCATTTAAAATCTCATGCCTCCAAAGAGCAATAATTCTCTTGCATTCCTCTGTTAGCACTCAGGATCAGCAGACTACAGTCTGGTGACAAAGAAAAAACGCATTGTCTTTGGATTTACCAATAAATTTACAGTTTTCATCACCTAATTTTTTTTTTTTTCATTCTTGAGTATTTATTCCACGCTGCAATCTGGAGTCACATGACAGCATCTCCCCTGTGGCCAGAGGAGGTCACCTCTCTCCCTCAGGAGGTTACACCCCACTCACACGTAGGGTAACCAGGCCGTTTCCCTGCTTGTGCCTAGCAGGCACCTACCCACGCTTCCTTGCACTGCTCAAAGTGGTACAGGGGCTTAACAAAGAGATTTGCAGATCAAATGCTAACCCTGGGGACCACCTTCCTCTAAGTTATACCAAAGGAGATATCTCCCACCACTACACATCGACTGGAACATCTCAGCAAATCTAAATGTCAGTGTGGAGAGCTGAGTTTCAGTTGCAAACCTCAGTGTGCAGCGCTTCATTCTACATGCAGCAATACTTCTTCCAGCGCAGCCCTGTTTTTCCCACAGCCTAGCACCATATACATAGCATGACATGAAACCATGGAATGCTTTGTTTATGCCAAACAGTAAGTTAAAACTATAAAACTATGCTTACAGGAAAGAATGCAGTAGGTTACACACCTATGGACTCCTAACAGTACCAAGGACAGGATGGTTGTGAGAGTAAGCTTGAATGATTTTTGTATTTCTGTCTCTCAGTTTTGGAAGAATATTGATACTTTGCTGCTATTGCTCACCTTTGCAGAACACAGTCTGAGCTGGTGATCAAATGTAAGGTTTTCTGATTAGATCTATAACTATATTTAAAAAAATCTCATCTCTTGCAGATTTGTAGAGACTCTTGGGGGTGGGTGGGGGAAAATAACTAAAAAAATCCAGATTGCAAGAAAGCACCCCTGTCATAGAACCTACATAAGGCTGAAAAACACTCAGACACAGGAATATTTTGGAGGGATAAAATATCTCACCAGTAAGTGCCAGAGAGGAAACCCCACTTACAGTGAATTGTATCACAAACGACATCATGAAAGCCAAATTAAGTAACGTACAGAGGCATCATTTAGCCTAAACATCAAACATTTGCTGGCATTCAACTGACAAATGGGAATTTACAGCCCAGAACAGTTATTTCTACTATTTCTAAGGCTGAAAAGATTGTGTATCCATGCAAGTAAGCTGTTGAAAAACTTCTGTGAACAACTGACATCTGGTACGATGCTAGTGCCCTCTGCTGTGCAATATTATAGATTAGTTATCAGCTTTCTTTTAAAATTAGGTTCAGCTGTACTCCAAATAATACTGAGCCATATACATAGGGTAAGTCAAGTATTTCTATCTTCAGGTGAATTGTAAAGAAAAACAATCCTGACAGACATTCAGTATTACTGTAAAGACAAGATCCAAGTACTCTCTTAGAAAACATTTTGTGAGATTGTCATGTGGAGCTGCACATTGCAAAATAGTCTAAAATAGTCATCTAATAAAATTAAAACTTTCTTTTGTTTTTCAACAAGTGAAATGGAGACTTGGTTTGGGGTTTTGGTTTTTGCTTTGTTTGTTTGTTTTTGTTTTTTTTTCAGACTGAATTATCTCCATATAGCTTCAGAAAATTTAAATCATCAGTTCATTTCTATGTCCTTCTTTCACTCTGTTTTTCTTTCATTGTACTTCACATATTTTGTTCACCTTCTCATACAGTTTTCAGCACCTCTCCTTGTGGTTGCTCTGTTAGAGATCTATTAAGCAGCAATATTCACAGGAACATTAGGGAAGGAAGACGGCAAAAGCAAACAGAAACTCGAAAAAGTGTTTGAATTACGGGTAAATCTGGTTGCGTCACTTGCAGTTCAGGTTGTCTGACACTTTCCACTTTTAGACTTTAGTATCTGATACTTTACAATAATTTTAACTATTAGAACAGAATGCCTAACTTTTTCTTTCTGTTCAAAAGCCTTAGCAAGATTTAGCAAACTATTTGATCATTTTTAGGCATGTTTTTTAAGCTCTGCATTGCTCTTATTAAATCAATTTTTACATAACTGTTTTGTCAAGAAACCCCAGCCCACTCATGCTACGCAAGAAAAACTTCTAAGACTTGCTCTTGTGTCAGTTTTGAGATTCCTTTTGAACATAGCCTACATTTGACTGAATTAGAAATGCTCAGGATTAACTGAATTTAACAAATCTCTTTGAAACACACACGGGTTTTTTTCTGAAGATATTATCTGTCCTGAGCATTCCCGGGCCCCATCTTCCAAGTTTAGAGAAAAAAACAAACCAGGAGTGGAGTGGAAAGAGAAGGGCTCACAGAACAGTGAGATGTGAGTGTCAAAGTCAAGCATTTGGGAGCAGAAAGGCTTAGAAGAAGAAGCACTAGAGTGTTAGGGCAGAAAACAAGACAGATGGGAAGGAAAACTACAAATATCAGCCTAGAGCTGAACAAGAGACAAGGATCATGACAGAAATAAGGCGCAAAGTGTAAAGGAGGAAAAAAGCAGAGGTAGATAAAAGAAATACTGCATATGCATGTATTTCAATGGGACAAAGAGTAAGGGAATGAATTAAGGCTTTAATGGTTATCTTATTTCTACCTTTTCCTAAAATTCAGCTTTGCTGCTCTTCTAGTACAATGTGGTGCCGCACTTCTGGTGCACACAATATTAATAAAAAACACAAGTATTTCAAACATTTACATCCATTCAGATATTTTTATTGGTTTAAGACCAATATTACTCAAGGTCCTAGGCTGTTAATCCCAGTGATTAGATCTTGTTCTTGTGATATTCCTATACACAGCAACAGGATTATAGAGATAAATGTTGTTCTCTGAAAACAAAATGACAGAACTGGTCCTCAAGATCTGTTTTTTCTCAAACACTTCCAAAGAAGTGTTTATGAAAGCAAAAACAGTCATATAAATCTGCCACTTACTATGTCTCTTTACTTAAAAGATGATCAATTACTGAAAGTGACAGTCACTATACAAATACATTCTTTCATAATAACTAGAAATAAATACGTATCATTAGCTTTCATCTTTCAAAACTTACCCCAAGGAATAAATCAGTAATGGTTTTTTTCTAAAATAGGCGCTGAAAAATTTCAGCTTCAAAACGAAATGACACAATGGAGAATGATGCTCGCAAACAACGGAGAAGAGCAACCTCTAGTGGTCATAAAGGTAAAAACGAGAGGAGAAATCCTATCTATATTCCTGTCTTGGCCCACTGGTCCAACAAAAGGGAATTTCAGTGGCAAAGGGCAGAGCATGTTTTGTTTTTTTTCCTGGTCATACCATCTGCAAATTTAAATCTGTTAAATAAAAAGATGCTCAAATCTACAAACCATGTATTACAATGAAAGGTGAAAAGAAGATTCTCCTTTCTGGTGGACTGAGATAAGACATGGGTATTGCTGTGCTGAATTGTGCTTAATTATTACCTATCATTAGTAAATGACAAAATGTTTTACTTCAGAGTGAGCCATTGTTACATATAGAAATAGGGCAACTGATCTGAGGGGTCTGGCACTTGCTTCTGTTTTGAGGCAAAGCAGCCTCAGCTACTGCATATCTGAAAAGCTCAGCAAAAGAAAATCTTCTCTGAGTTGTTTTTTTTTCCCTAGCAACAACTGATTTCACAAGTTTTGAAATAGTAGATAGAGAAAGAGAGGGCTGTAGGAGTAGAAAGAGTGGAGGATGGAAAATTACTAATAGCTTTCAGTAGTACAGACTATCTGTCATCTATGCTGTTCTACCATTAAGCCAACTATTAAATCTTATCAATTTAAAATTTAAAAAGGATCAGATCTAGATTAGCACATATACAGTATTATTCTAAAAATGTTCCTCTGCCACTGCCAAAGCTAACAAGAGAATCTGAATGTAAGAAAGCAATACTTCTATTACCGTTGAAAAGCTTTCCCAAAGGATAAAAACCTATGATCACTGCAGAATATCACCGGCTGGAGGAAACAACAGGGATTTGTGAACCAAATAGCTGAAAATGACCATTCATGACCTTTGTGATGAGTTTTTCAGCATTTAATACCAGTTCCAGATTTCAGTTTCAAATCACAGAACTTCAGCTTCCTGGTCAGGGTTTTTCCAGTCCGACAACTCATAATGCTGTAGGACTTCAAACAGTCAGGTCTTCATTTTTTAGGAAGAAAAATTATGACCATCCTCAGGTCTTCAACAAGAATAGCTAAGTAAAGGCATCACACGGGGTCTGCTTTGTCCACTTCCCTCTCACTCTCCCTCCTGGGAAAGTTTTATCCTCCCTGGTTTGCAGACTGCTACCATTAATCCAGATGACCAGCTGGAACAAAGAGGCTTCAGAGACTAGCTGACATTAGTAACTCCACAGAATGTAAGGACTATTCATATTCCTGCAGGGCTTGGCATCCCAACCCCATCCTGGTCTTGCTCCATTTTAACTTTCTAAAGCTTTAATCAATCTACTGCTTAATTGACTACCACTAATCCACACCATGCAAACTACTCAGAGTTGTGCACTGCCCTTTCACTGCACGACTTCACTCTCTTTACTTTCCATCAGTCAACAATAAAGGATGAATTATTATCACACAGTAACCTAAGTACTGATCTACTGTCTTTCTATCACTGCAAATCTGAACTTTCTTTTAATACACACACACCATCCCCAGGAAACCTGTGACTCAAATCTGTGGTCAAATAATTTATCGCTATAGGTTACAATAAATCAGCAGTTTAAGCTAAATTCTTCAAAACTAGGATGCAATTATTTCACAGCCCAGAATAAAATAAGCAAAAAGTAACATCATATCTTTAAAAAAAAAAGTTTAATCTATGTTTGAACTATTCAGGTCACAATCCCACAACATTATGTTAAAAAAAATGAAGGGGAAAGCATTTTGTCTATAGATCATTTAAGAGGTGGGGTTAGTAGTGCTGACTATTATTACCATTGCCCAGTGTTTCCCATTACTAGATGCTGTTCCCAGCTTTTAATGTCTTGGATAGCACTTATCAGGCAATTGAAATTTTTCACAGTGAGGCAAATATTAATATTGGGACCATGTAGCTAAAACCAGCCAATCCATTACTGAAAATACAGCACAGGAAAAATGCAAATTGTTGATTGTCTTTAGAAAGTCCTGACAAGTTTCGGTGCAGGGGCTGGAAATGAGAGCCAGCTGACTGAGCAGGCTTCATACTGATGGGGGAAAGAACAGAGTAGGAGGAAGAGGTAGAGAGAGGGAGACAAGGGAAAACCCAGAGGAGAAGCACATCACAAGGAAGGAGTGAGAATGAAAAAAAGGCGAAATTTAGAGAGATTGAATGAATGAAATCATGGGGATTGGCGATCAGACAAAGAGATGGATCCAAATGGAGGTCAAAATGGAACAAAGAGCCCAAGGGGATTGGGAAATGAAAACCAAAGACTAGGGAAAGAAATGGAGAGAGAAAAGCCATAGGAGCTAAGGAGTTGGAAAGCAAAGTGAGATACCACAGTAAAGAGACTCAATAGAATATATCAAGACCTGAAGGAGGTTACTGAACACAATCAATTTAATTTGTCAAAGGATAAATATTCTGTCATACAGAAGACAGCCTGAGAAGGGTTTCCATTTGAGATGGCTGCAGGAAAAAAATATAAAGGAAGAAGCAGAATGGATGCAAAGGCAATAAATCATTCTGGGTTGTTATCCAGGCAGCTCCTGTCTTTGTCTTAAGTTACTCTTGGCCACAGCAATCTAAGGACTATCCATTCCATACAGCGAATGGCTAAGTTTCACCTGCTCTGGAGGAAAACCCCCTGGCTCACTACAGTCTGACACGTAAATGGGTCATGCTTGGAAAGGTAGTGTCTTGAACAGCTACTTCCCATTTGCTGGTGGAACAGAGCTAACCTAAACTTCAGGCCAAACCTATCGGTAGAGTCAGCAACAGATCTGGCCTGGTGAGAAGCTATGCCTAAAGACAAGGAGACTTTAAGAGAGACTGCCGGACAGGTGACGTACAAGACAGTCACTAACTCTATACTCTTCGTTTTCCAAATACCTGGTTTAATACACTCAGCTCAACAGACAGTAACACTTGTACAGGTCTAACAAAAGCCATGCACTGAGGAAAGCAGTGGGTGTTCCAAAAAATAAAGTCCTGAGAGTATATTCCTTTAGCCAGAAAATTCAAGAAGGGAAAAAATATTCCCTTCATCTCTAAATGGGCAACACTATCCCTAGGCTTCAGCTAATGAACTATTCAAAGAGACAATGAGAAGCACCACAGAAGAACTCGTGAGAAACCTGAATAGTTCTTATCTTCAGAGCGCTACTTGGATATTGTGCTGTAACACAAGGGATTTTTGAAGAAGATGATCAAAAGATAAAACAAAGTAGCTGCTCATCTGGGACGTGAAGAAGAAAAAAAACGTACAAGTCTGGAAAAAATCTCAAAAGCAAGTCAGGTTTACATTCTGCCTAAGGCATGCTTTGGCTATTCTCAACTATCTTTGAAGTTTCTTTCCAGAGATCTCTACAAGACAAATTCTCCAAATTATCTATTCTGGTGCTGCTTCTCCTCATACTAGAAAGTTTTTGCAACGTCTAACAAATAGGCTATGTGGTTATTTAAGTCATCCATCTAATTACTCATGTCTCCTTTCAGACTTCTCTAAGCAACCTTGTTTGTTGGGGTTTTTCTCATATAGTACTCATGGGTTTGTTTCCTGGATGCACCACTGTGAAACATATACAAACTTTCTCATAAAGGATCGAGCTCCATCTTTAAACTAGTAGCAACTTTTGTCCCCGTCGTTCCAACTAAAAATCTTTCCCATAAATGGATTGCCATCTCTTCCTTTTAGCTTACATATAGTTTCCTCCGTCTCAGTACTTTTACACTTCAGACTTCCACAGCATTCAGCCTGATTGGCTAAACAAGGTAACCTTTCTAAATCAACTCTTGTAAGACATCTCCCTTATCACTGCACAAGCCTCACACTCTGCATACATCTCACATTCAGTCACTCCAGGAGTCACTGTATAGTTTACTGAAATTATATAGTGTTCTAGATATGTCTGAGAAATGCAGAAAATGGCCTCAACAGTTTATCTGCTTTAAAAATATCTTTCCGGATATATCCTAGCTTAATATTTGACTTTTTTGTGGCTATGTTGTACAATCTCTCTTATCTTTTGCTAGAGACAAGATACTTGCCTGAAGGTGAAATTCTTGCCAGGGGTCCTAAATGAACACCATATTTCTTTGTATCACTGAACGAAATTACATTTCTGTCTCTGTAATCCAAAAGGTCATCTAATCTGTGAATAACATGGTGATTCTTTCATCAGTGCTTCCCATATTTGTTTCATCAGAAGATTTCATCTGCATATGTTCATTCCCTTATGTCCCCACCACTAATATTTTGAAAGTCAAGCCCATGCCTTCCTCTTGAAGAACACTCCACTATTCTCTATTTTGCTTTTAATTGTCACTTTTTATCAGACAGTTCCTTACTGATTTCAAAGCTCCTTCATTAAACCACATTTCATTTTACTACACTAATAAATTCCAACGTGGCACAGTAGAATTATGAAATCACTTTCCATGTTGGTTTTTTGCATTTATACTAACCACTTATATTTAATTAAAGAAAATTCAAACAAAACAAACAAATAAAAACCCAGAAGCTCTACACACCAAAAACTTCAGAAAACCTGTTCTAGGATGATAATTTTGGGGTTTTTTTCCCCAACATTTTAAGCTACCTAAGCTTCTTAGAATTTGTTCACGGCTGCCTCTAAACAAATCCATTTGCTAAAACTTCTCAATGACAGTAGCAATGTTTAAAAAATTATTATGAAAATATACAGCATTATCAATTTTTAGTAACTATTACCTACCTCGATTATGGGAATTAAGTTTACTCGAATGTAAGGGAGAGTATTCAGGCTATTTAATTTGCAATTGACTCAGAAAATAATAAATAATTCAATAGGGTGGAGTGTATCTTAGATCTCCTAATTGGGTATTTTAGTTGTATTTATTAGTATTTTAATAAATGTCCTCAAGACTGTCTCCTCTGAAATTCTCTTTGCTCATAATAAACAGTTTATCACAACCATCTGGAGAGGTCTTGTGGTTGCTTTAAAACTGAATGGATGTCTTTAACTATGAAGTTTTACAAATTATATTGTAAACTTCTGAAACCATGTCTGGACTTTGTCTCTTGTGGACATTTTATTTGTAGTGGGGCAAGACTTTTTGATGTGGCTGAGAAAAATAAATAAGATTCTTGCATTTCCCATACAGAAAGAGAACAAGCAGTTCAGGAACAACTTAATGGCTAGACATAGTTTTACTCTCTCCTTTGGAATGAATGTTTAATCAGTTCAAGAAATTAGCTTCCTGACCATCAGTACCAGTGGAATGAAGACAGCATTCAAAGTCAGCCTCCTATTTGGCGAGTTTCTTGTGCCACACAGTCAAAACAGGGGGAAGAGAAACCTCCCACTATTCAGATTATAGATCAATTTGCTAATGCAACCCTTTACCTGCAACTTATGAAAGCACTGAGGAAACTTTAATGAAAATAAGTAGATGGGGTGAAGGCAGCCAAGAATCCGGTAAGAGCACTGCCCATGCAAGAGGTTGGGGATAACCAGTCAGATTTCACAACAGATCCTGCTTCCTTCCCCAGCCCTGTGAGGACAGTCATATTCCTCTTCAGCTGAGAAAAAAGTGTACAAGCAGTGTCACCTGGACTCTTAGCTCAAGGTAAAACTTCTGTACAAGAGCAGAATAACTCTTCTTGCAGTTCACCATTGACATTTTTATTATTTGTACATTGCCTCATCACACTGTCAGTAGGATAACCTACCTCCCATTAGGATTCTTGTTATGGTGTTCCTTTCACAGCTTACTTTCACATATTTCTTCTTATCTCCCATTATGCCTCCCCGCATTTTCTTCATTGCTTTAATCCCAGTTCCATTCCCTCCTAAACTTTGCTCCCTATCCCCTTGTGAAAGGCTATCATAATTAAATAGTAAACAGTGCTGCAGTTACCCTTGACAACTGTCAGAGTGTTTTCAGTAGGCTTCCCAATGAAAAGCCCAAATGAGAGGAATGAAGATAATGAATGAGTCTCTGCTGCGCAGGCAGCGCAAGAGAGTTCCTGCAAATTCAGACAAGACTAACACATTTTGATTCATACCAAGTGTTTTCCTAACAACCCTATCAACTAAAACATGTTGTTGTGAATAATCTCAGCTCTGAAGAATCAAAATATGTCCTGTGAGATAAACAAAACCATTGGAATAACTAGTGCCAGACTTCAAAACAAGTGATACTAAGTCCTTGTTAAGAAGCAGAAAAAATAGAATTGAAATTCATATCTGTGTGTGAGTACTAGTTCAAATTCTGTTAGGTATTCTGTTATACACTCAGTTTTCTAGCTCCAGTTTTAAGAAAGCAAGATCAGATTTTCAGAGGAGCTGAGTTTTCAGTATCTCATAAAACTAGAGTGAGCAGTAGATGTCTGAAAGTGATCAGCCTGAAGTAGAGAACAATTGTTTTAAACTTCTCTCCTTGATTCTTCCATATGCCACAATCTCTGTATGTACAACTCCACGATGACTTCAGCATACGCCATTATTCCCTCTGTGTTTGTCACCATTTCCTTCTTTGCCACCAGCTACTTTTCCTTCTCCTATGACAGTGGCCCCCACCTCTGTTCTCATCTACCCCAAGCTGGAGGCTCTATATCCAGCCCATCTGTCTCTAAACTAGGGTCTGCATTTTCTTTTAGTTTTAGCCTTGAGGGCAGAAAGTCCTCTGCTCATCTCCTTATAGGAATTGACAGTCTCAGAAGCTGGGATAGCAATGGTCTTCTATCACATAGGAACTGAGAACAGATTAATAGATAACAAAAAACACCCCCATACTGAACTTCAAAAGCTTCTCAAAGCACTAGTTTTATGATGATGCTTACAGCCCCAAAATGCCAAGATCTTCCCTTCCCATTTATTTACTTATGACTCCTTACAGATACAACAGCACTGATCCAGCAGGAATTTTTCCTTACTCATCAGTCATGAAAACAACTATCAGAATCCAGACAGCCTCTACCCAGTTCCCTTATGGTTTTGGGAGAACTGAGCCCTACACCACAGAGCTGAGCAGAGCACTCAAACTGCACAGTGAATTTCAGCTTGCACCAACAGTGTTGAAAACTGCAGCTACTGTACTATATTCACTGTACATTTGCCAGGCCGACAGCACAGTAACAAATCACGTAAGCTATGAAGCATACCATTTTACCCAAGGAGAAAGAAAACTGCATACTAACCTAGAGCAAACAATAAATCAAGATACTGATTGCAGTGTACATATGCATGCCCTGTTTCCAGAGGGGGGAACTACACATTATTTATCAATATATAGTATGCAACAGTTTAGCCGGATTGTGCTTTGCTCCCCAACACAGTTTCAGGCAAGACTAGAATTCCAATTCATCTGATCAAGTCCGGGTAAGAGATTCTGCATCCTCTATTCAGAGGTGGAAGGACTTCAAACAAACAAAACACAAGGTCCTACAAGTGAATACCACTGAGATCTATCTCAGATTTATTGTGTTCATCAATCCGTATCATTATTAACAGACTACGATGACTTTACAGGGCTGAAACAGATCCATTAGTCAATGCTTGTTCATCAAAGATATCATTAAAAGTTAGATTTTAGTTATGACATGTCATTCAAAACTACATGCTTCAATCTCAGGTAGTTATTTCTTGCAACTAGAATTAGAGTTGTTCAGGTTGGAAAAGACCTCTAAGATCATTGAGTCTATCTGTGCCATGATCACCCCTAAAATACATCCCTAAGTGCCATATCTATGTGTCTTTTAAACACCTTCAGGGCTGGTGATTCAAGCACTTCCCTGGGCAGCCTTTTCCAATGTTTGACAAGCCCTTCCGTGAAGAAATTTTATGTAATATCTAATCTGAGCCTCTCTTGTCATGTTGCTTGTTACTTGAGAGAAGAGACTGACCTCCCACCTTGCCACCACCTCCCTTCAGGTGCTTGTGGAGAGAGATAAGGTCTCCTCTGAGTCTCCGTTTCTCCAAGCTAAACAACAACAGCTCCCTCAGACGTTTTTCACCAGATTTGTGATCCAGACCCTTCACCAGCTTCATTGCCCTTCTCTGGACTTGCTCTGGCACCAGAATACCTTTCTTATAGTGAGGGGCCCACAACCAAACACAGGATTTGAGGTGTGGCCTCACCAGTGCAGGGGGACAATCATTGCCCTGGTCCTACTAGGCACACTGTTTCTGGTACAAGCCAGGATGCCACTGGCCTTCTTGGCCATCTTGGCACACGGTTGGCTCATATTCAGCCAGCTGTTGACCAACACCACTGGGTTCTTTTCCTCTGAGCAGCTTTCCAGACACTCTTCCCCAAGCCTGGAGTGTGTCATGGGGTTGCAAGACCCAGCACTTCACCTTGTTTAACCTCATACAGTTGGTCTCAGTTATCTTCCACACACTTCAGGAACCTCCTAACACTATTTCCTCTCCACTGTATCATATTTCCAGCTGACAGCTGGTAAGTTTAAAGTCCCCCATGAGAACAAGGATTAGAGATTCCAAGACTTCTCCCAGATGCTTATGGAATATTTTGTCTGCCTCTTCATCCTGGTTGGTGGTCTGTAACAGACTCCCACCATGACATCTGCCTCGCTGGCCTTCCCCCTGGTCCTGACTCATAAACATTCAACCCTTCCATCACCATCATTAAGATCTAGGCAGTCAAAACATTTCATAACATAAAGGACTATCCCACTGCTTCTCCTTCCTCTCCTATCCTTTCTAAAGAGTTTATAGTCACTCATTGCAGCACCCTAGCTTCTGCTAAAGCTGTAAACTGGGATTTCTGGGGATGGGAGGAAAGTTATTCCCTTTTAGGAAATAGCAGACCAAGTAAGAGAAGTGACTGATTAAAATATGTACTATAATGGATGCCCTCACCCACTTTCAGTGGACCACCACAAAAAAATACTCACAATAAATCCAAGTTTTTTATAGTCTCGAGTATACATAGACTTGCGTTTCTCCATACTGCCACTACTGTTGTTAGGTTCAGACTCTGCATCAAATGCAATTCTTCGGAGTTCAAATATGATATCCCGTTGAGCCTATGTGAAAACAAGGTTAAAAAAAATTGGTTAAATAACTTAACTTTCAATTTAATAAATAATACCACAAAAGGTGTTTCAAAACACTGTATTCCCTCCAATGCCCAACCTTTCTGTGTCTAAGTTCCCTACTTTGTACTTGGAGGGACAGTCAGTAAGAATGACCTTGTGGTTCTCATTTTCAAAAGTCATCACATTCAGGAGATTCACACTAAGGTGCCCAAGTGTTGACTTTAAGAAGCAGGACCCACGTTATCAAAGTCTAACTACACACTTAATTTTAACCACAGAAGCCAAGAGATTACACAAATTTCAAATTAAGCTGGTAATGAAGCTGGTACTTAAATACTTTCCTGGATGAAATCAAAATGACTCAGCACTCCGAATTCGTTTTTGTAACTGTCCATTTTTTGCTACCACAGAAATCAGCAAGAGAGGAATTACTACACTTACACATCGCTACACCCTATCATAATACTAACAACACTGTGTTAGTGACTCTCTACGGAGATATGTGCTAGTTGACTGCATGTACATTCCCAAGGGTCAAACTTCCCTGCCTCAAACTTAAGAAACAGGAAGGATAGAAACCTACAGCATGATGTTACTTATGGTAAAACTATCTAGCTGTCCCACCTTCTCTTCTCCAAATTATCAGCAAGTCTAAACATAACTTCCTCTTAAAAATGAAATCAGGTTCCTCCTTGTCCAGAGCCTAAAAAAGGCCACAAAAAATAAACAAACAAAACAAATCTTCCATATGGTTCATTGACCATATATTTAAACCTCTTGAATCTCTTAGGGGATTAAGTGTCTCTTTTTGCACAGTGAACTATATTAAAGCCAGTGTTTGGACACAGAAGCAATAAACTAATGAACAACTACCATATAGGTTCCCAGTATGAAAAACAGGGTTTATTGTTACACAAAATTAACTTCAAATCTAGCATGCCAGATAGTTTTCATTTAAACATTCAATTTAGCTCTACAGAAGTACTTTTAGGAAGGACCATACATCTCTGTTGCTTCTGAGAAGCACACAAAGGAAACACGCTGGATTGGAGCTCAGAGTTTCTGCTCAGCAAGACACAAAATTCAGTTCATGGAACTATGTGCTAAGGAGAATGGCCTGGCCATTTTGTTCTCCTTTTTCACAATGAATGCAATAGCCAGTACATCTTATCACAACCAAAAAACATCACCCAACTTCACAGAGAGAGAAAATTAATGACTTATGTAAGTGTTCCTAGAAGTGTTTTTTCCTTCATAAAGAGCTTTAGGTACATCACTGAACAGTCGTCTGCTTCCCGCTAAGACTAGATCATGCCAGATGCTTACCTGATCTTGTGGATCCATTTTTGTCATCATTCTGTCTTCCAGAAGATTAAAGGTAAGTACTTGAAGAACATAAAGCTGATGTGCCATTTCATTATTGATGGCCCTCTGTGCCCTGATAACATGCTGCAAAGAAAGAGAGACTTTGGTGAATATCATCTTATAAGAAAAGTGCATTAGGTGCAGTCAGGTATTTCCATTTTTCTCAGTATGTGTTTCCTATGCAATAGTGTATATATGCTCCAGAAAAGGAAAAAAAAACAATAAAACACAAAAAAACCCCACAGACAATCAAACCAGGACTAGCACTACTGATTTACACACTGTATAAGCAACTTTTAGGGACAGGACTTTACACTAGGTAGGGCCTGTGCATATACTGAGAAGTGGCTTTAAAAAAAACAGTGCTGAGAAGTCACTTCAAAGAAAAATTAATTCCATACCAAGAGCGTTAGAGCTCTGTATTTTTAATTATTTTTTTTTAAAAGAGAGTATATTAAGAACATATTTAATAGAGTAGCTGTCTGAGTAGAAAAGTATTCAGGCTGCAAAGACAGACAGAGAATACAGTGATTTAACAGGGCTCAACAGGGAGTCAACATCACACCACAATCCTGCTTCTACCAGACTACTCCATTCAGTATGAGGAAAATTGCTTAGAAATATATTAGCATACAATGCCCCACAGGTGCAGAATTATCCCCTTCAGAAGGTAAACACAAAACTGATGGACAATTTAAAAATCCCTGGTGTGCCAAAAACACCACGTTGTTCTAAATGGGAAACAGACCCAGGTCACTAAATACAGCAAAGTACATAAGGAAAGAGTCATCAAGGAGGAGATGGATACATCAACATATATTGTACAGTTCCAGAGAACAAAGGAATCTGTCTGCCAAAAGGCACTGGAGCATTTTATGACAATAAATAAACACCTAAGAATATTATCCATGTGATTATTACAAATTCCCTACAAGCTCAAACAGTGTAAAACCATTCCTTCTGAAATAAATTCTGAGGGGTTTGTACACATCACTGAAATTATGACAGTGAACGAGAAGGTGCGAGGGGTTGTTTGTTGTTTGGTTTGTTGTACACCAAGAAAGCACACTTTCCTTTGTTCCCTTGAAGATGTAATCTACTCTAAGGGTCAAAGGCAAAATCCCTCTGATTTTCCATGATAGCAGGTGCTGGTCTTCTATATTATATTCATTAACTCTACTTCATGCTTCTTTTGTGCAAGCCATGACAAATTGTGTGCAACTTTATATCGAGACAGAATAATCAACAGAACAAAAAAATACCAAGGTGTTCAGTATTATATTTTCATGAAGAAACCACAACTTATTTTAAGGGGAAAAGAACTTTTCTAAAAAGCAGTTTCGGACCCACTCAACAACCAAACCCTTATCTTCTGTGCTACAGCTATGAACACCAAAACTTGAGTCACCTCTTCTCTCTTCTAGTGAACAGTAACTTTGAAAACTGTATACTTACAGTTAAGATGATGGAACGAAGCTGCTTTTGTGCCAAAATATTTGCCATTTCCTGATTTAGTAAAAAAAGAAAAAAAAAATTAGCCAGAAGCAGGTGTTTTAGTGTCATACCTAGAAGAATACACTGACTTGCAAAGGTCTTATGTTTCTGTAGTGTTATTTATAAATTACAGTCATTTGTCATCAGCTAAATGACTGTATGCCTTTTTTGGGGTATCATAAACTCAGATTACCCTACCATGAGAAAAGGGGCAAAAAAAGGTTAAAATTATGACACAAACTGAGGACTTTGATGATTCAAAACCAGCAGCGAAAGACTTCAGAAGAGACCTCTGTGAGTTCAACAGAGTATTTACACCCTTGTTCAAGCACAATCTTTCCCCACAAACAATACAGAAGAAAGCATGGACTGGAAGTCAGCCAGGATTTTAAAACAAGATGTCAATCAACATGCTTATTTAAAATAATATTTTGGCTGTTTAAAAGTTAAGTGCTCTAACTTTCACTCAATAAATCAGCCTACAACTCAGTACTGTTTCATTATAACAAAGAATACTTTTCCCCTGTATTTTAGAAGCAATGTTGACATTGGTCCATGTTCCACAATTGCAATTTTGCTTTAAATTAACTTCTCTTTCTAGACCTGTTTGAAATCAATGCTTACACATGCTTAAGGAAACTCTTAGGATGCACTGTGATTCTGTGCAGTTGGCACCATATAAAAAATATTGTTCATATTCAGGAGAAATAAATTTAAAAAAAGATCCTGTTGAACTTTGTGAGAGCTGAAGAGTAATATAGAGTACATACTGGTTACTTTTATATAACAAAAAAGAGACTAGAAAAATGGAAAACTAAGGTTGTTACATAAAACACACAAAGAACTGGATTGCTGAAACAGGGCTGCAGAAACAGTGTAAATAAAGCAAGTGTTAGGGTGAGAACCTGCTTGCAAAAAGAAAATAATTCAAGGTGTGAAACGAGAGGCAGTCATGGGTGTTGAGCTGTTTTCTTTGTAACAGACAAAGGGTGCTTGCAACAGAACATGGGTGCGATAAAGAAGAAGGGACAAAAGGGAAACTCAGCTTTAGATTTTAAGCTAAGAAGGTTTCAATTGCATGTAACAGCAAAGGAATGGATGACACAGATGGTTCTTTTGGAAATGCACAACTGGGCTGCAGGGGGAGTGCCAGACACATAATATACTTTGTGTTACGTGGAACGGACTGGTTGGTTTTGTCACACTATATACCCACTGCCAAAAAAGATGAACAGGTAAAGAATAGGAGACAGTCTTTTCTGCATTCAAGACAAAAAAAAAAGGGGGGGGAATTCTTTTATTTTACTTTTTTGGAGAGGATTATCAAATTGTCACTTCTTTCTTATACCTATAATTTAAAAAGCTGTTATTGAGATATTGTTTTTTGTCACTGGACTAAAAACTGATAGGAACAACAAGCATTCACAAAACCAATTACTGCATCATAATCAACTTTGTCTCCAAAAAGGCTATACAGTCATTAGCAGCTAATGAGCTGCCTCTCCTAATATAAGTATTGTACTGAGAGATGAGAAGAATTATCTGACAACATTTGCCATCTCGTTTTCCATAGCAAAATGTCTCTGCAAAAATACAGAGAATTGCCAAAAAAGTGTTTCAAACATACATAGTATCATTTCAATGCTCAAACTCTCATCTCTTTTCGACAGACCTTTTTTGTAGGTTTGTTTTTTTTTTTTAAATAACCTAGGTTTTTCTAGATTATTGGTCCTTGACAGTGGCAGAAGAAGCAAAACAACCAGGAAGTCTCCATTAAAAAAAAAAGAACAAAAACCCCAACCTTGGACCTCTTGGCTTTCTGCATTACGGAAAGAGTAAGAGGAAAATTAAAAAAAAAAATTTAAAAAAAAAAAAAGAGGAAAGAATTCATATAGCAGTGCCAATTTAAATCTTTTCCTTAATTGCAGTGCAGTCATCCACATCATGCCAGTCCCTGTAAGACAGCAGCAGAGAGGGTGCCAAGGCTTCTGGAGTCATAAGAGTTTTGGTGCGGTTTCTTTCTTCTAACCATATTAGTGGTGAGTACTGAACCTTAACTTTCAAGTGCCCATCATCAGATAATTACGTGAGTCTGCATCACTTCAGTACATTGTCTTAGAAAGACAGAATTCAGTAAACTCCATCAGTTAATGCTATCTTGAAGCCAATGGACACCTACCTTCTTCATTATATGGTTTACTAATTAACCACAAGACAGATACAAAAAGAAACCTAATAGATTCTGACTACTTATTATAAGTCATTAAAGGTTGAAGAAAATTTTCTGCAAGTGTCAGAGCTATCAGCCTTCAAGCCAAACCAGATCATTATCTTCTGATGATCATAAACTCTGTGACTAACAATTTTGTGTCACAGCAGCAGGTATTAAAGGTGAAGTCTGCCTGCTTTACTGTCAGCCTCACTAGATGGTTACACTGTTGGCGAAAATACAGTTGGCAATGCTGGCAACGCCCTGTGGTACTGTCATTCAAGGAACACATGCCCACTGACTAATATTAAAGTCTTATCTACATCTGACATGGTCTCTCAACTTCAAATATGACCAAAGCATACTTTTCACAGAAACATAAGCAGCAGCAACTATTCACAAATGTAAAAAGCAAAATATTTGGTTTTCTTACAAGCATCTATCACAGATTTATGCCAAAACTGAAAGAAAGGTTTTACTCCCATTTTTGTTTATTAGGTGTCTTCTTCCCTTAATCACTGAAGGCTGTACTGGAGAAAAAAAGAGGAGGGGAAGCACCTTACTTTTTTTTTTTTTTTCTAATTAAACCATGGGTTTACTTTCCCCTTTCACAATGTTACAAATATTTTTAAAGAAAAAAAAAGAAAAAAACTCATAAGGGCTTTGATGTTTGCTTAAGTAGGCTCCAGCATTCAAAAATGTAAATAAATCTCAGGAAAGTCCTTGTCAGAACTGATCAGCAACTCTCAATGAACTTTTTCTAGGCAGTAACAGTATGTCACCACAAGAATTATCATCGCTGTTCCACTGGTGACAAAAATGTTAAATAAATAAATGACTAAATCTGTTTTGACACAGGCTAACAGCTTTATAAACATGGATAAAACTTCACCATTTCATAACACTTCACATTCCATCCTCATTTAACAGCAACTAGCAATCTTTCCTTTTGAGACTTCTGATATCTGGCACTAAAGCTAACTTAAAATAGCACACTGTAAACGTCCTGAAATGCTTACACGGCAAGATATTTCCGTTTTCAAAAGAAACACACTTTTAAATAAAAAATCTGGGGGAAAAACATTCTACCAAAAAATAGCCTGGTTTTACAAGCTGTGCTGGCAAAGAGTTCAGTACAATAAATACTAGTCAGCCACAGTCAACATAGTTCAAATGAGGTTACAGGGAACTACAAAAGCATGGAAGAATGCTTAATCCCTAATAATACTGGTGCAAGATGGAGGTAGCTCCATTAAAATGAATGATATACCAGCGTGAAATAACTGATCAAGTTTCAGTCTGAATAAACTGCAAGAAAAATGTGACTAAGACAATTGCAGGTATGAATATGAAACATTTATTTTCCTGCAGATACATAAGTACACAAAACCCAACAACTTACCTGCCTCTTGTCATCTGGTGCTTTAAGGAAGAGTGCATTTATTACCGCAATGGTATACGTCTGGATCTCTTGGTCTGTCCTGTTTGGAACAACGTTATAAACATGAGAGAAGAGCATGAATGCACGTGAACTGTAGAAATTGATCTTCCAGTTGCAGGTAGAATTGGAGGAACTGTTTGCACTTCATGTTAACCATGCAAGTTAGGTAATCAAAGTCGGTCGTGACCAGGTTGTCTCCATTACTGAGAGTGACAGGATGCACCAGAGACAGACTCAGAATTCAAGGAAGGTGGAATGAACCACCCTGTTGAACTGCCATTGACCCTCCACTGATCATAGTAGGAGACCAACAATCAGCTTCTGCCAGATGCACAACATCTAGAGGCAGGAAGAGGAATCTTCCCTTAAATGGTTCTAGAGATGAACCTGCTGATACTAAAAGCTTTTCAGGGGAGTTAAAAATGTCCCAGCTAGGAGATGAGCCCAACTATACACCACGCACAGTACATTACCCTATGTTACAAGAGGTAGTTTCCATCCATTTAACCACTGCACATTACTCTCCCTTTTCCAATACACCTTCAGCAAAAGTTGAGCAACTTTTGTCTTACACACTTCCCAGAGGCTGACAATCAGAACAACCCCATCTGCATGTTGATGGCATTACAAGCATTTTATTACTGTAGGGTGCTCTTCTCTTCATTCCCTACTTCCAACTACACATGCAGCTCACTGAAAAAAAATTTTTAAATGCCCAAAAATAGCCCCTAATGACCAAGAAACTCCAGAGAGCTGGTTACCAGTTATCCAGTCACTTGTAGTGGACACAGGAATCATAAAAGAGGTTGTCAGTCTTTACACCACTGTTTTTTCCAAATGCTGTGCTCATTTTGGGGAAAAAAAAAATAATCCACCACATCAAGCGGTAACTGAATACACTCACCCCTGCAGATGTGGGATTAGCTGCCCAATTGTGATCTCCTGCGCTACCTTCTGGTACAGGTCATGGCTATTGAGCACCATCGATTCCAGGATTGCTAGAGATCGTTGCAAGATAGAGATGTCTGAGGCAAATTTGTTCACATAGCTTGCTATCTGCAAATACAACCATTTAGAGAATTTACATCTTGTCATGAAAACAGCAGAAGATAAGAAAAAACTGTGGACATGGCTCAGAAAGGCATTAGAAAAAAAGTACTCTTATCCACACATCAGCAAACACCTGAAAACAGTCAACCAGGCACTGCATATACCATCAAAGGACAGACTGGCACAGGTTCTTCAGCTGGCACAAATCACCATAGATTTATGCCAATATTCATATCACTGAAGTGTATGCTTTATCATTACATTATGAACATGGTAAATCAACAGTAAAGAAATAGAACAATTATATTTTTTGTGTGGAAAACTTTGTAAAGGACAAGGAGACTACCTCTCATTCTCTCGAGCAGAAACCTGTGCAGCTAGTTTTGTCTAAACAAATATCTACGCTTAAGGCAAATGTTTCAAAAGAGAAATTTAGATCTAGCTTTCTGGCAAAACACACTCTAGATAAACATGTCCTTTTTTTCCCCTTGCTGTTACCAACAATGCTGAAAGCTCTTTCCAGGTTACAAATTAAAACTCTGTTGGTGATCATTTATCAGGACAACCAGTTTCATGACTCTGTCTAGAGTCCAGCCTTGCATTAATAACCTTAACTTTTACTGCAAGCTGCCACAAAAAATGGCACATTAATTAAAACCAAGTATGACCTCTGCTATTTTGCAGTGTGGCAGTGACATGCTGCACACTCATCTGCAGAGCCAACACAGTTGTGCAGTAAGACGTGGCAACACGTGTTCTTCCGTATGCTGCCCAGTCCATGTACCCGGCTTCCTGGGAAGAAACCTGCCTTGTACTGATGCAGGAAGCAAGAACTGCCAGGGTTTTCTTTGAATGCACTGATACCAGCACTGTCAAGATGAAAGGTACCCAAGAAAGCACAGACAGACAGAAGAAATGTAGTGTGACCACAGTTATTTGCTCTTTACAGCCAAATAACAGCCTACAGTGGCTCTATCTCAAGTTTGATACATTTCCTCCAGAAAATACGGAGCACGCTCATGCTACAGTACTCATGCTACAAGCCACTAATGTGGTTCTACTGTTTCCAATTCTGGATGCTTACTCAGATCTACGCATTGTTTTCCTTTAGGAGAAAGAAAGACATGCTCTACGCTTGGAAAAGCTATCTTGTTAAATTCACAGTTAAATGTCAACACATGGACAATGCTGATGGCATTAAGCATTTTATTACTGTAAGGTGCTCTTCATTCATTCATTCATTTGTTCATTCATTGTTTTACACTTTTGACATTTTAAATAGTACTGAAGTAGCAGAACACCCTTTCTGCAACTTTGGAGACAACAAGGAAAGAGGGACAGATTTTTCATCTTCTAATCAGTTACAGCACTGCTGTTTGTCCTGTTACTTAGTTTGTGTTACCACAACAGGAACACTCTACCCCAAAGGTAGCTCAGTTCAGAGAATATACACTGAATTTCTTTTCTGTAAGAACCAACCTATACATGCATGGAGAACAGGAGGAAAGAAGCAATTCAGCTAGCCTTTTCCTACTCTGGACTTCGAGTATCTGCTGCCATCAAATCCTAAGCCCAAATAATATTTACATTATGATATGAAGCACAATGAGCTGTTTAGAGTAACAAGCTGCATCTCAGAAGCACTGTACTACCCTACCTCTCTTAATGGTAATCCAGATGTGTTTTGATGCATTGCAGCCTGAGCTGCCAGATGTTCACAGGGCCTACGACAGGGACAGTGTATGCACAGAGCAACTCTGCACTGCTCACACATTAAACCAAAAGCACCCTAGATGCCTCAGTTATCACCATCCATGAATCAGTCGTGCAGCAGGAGTACAATATGTCCAGGCTGTGTTCCAACTTGCCAGACTTTTGTCACCTCTTTAGAAGCCCTGACATATATGAATTATTCTTGGTGCAGCAGCTCCTTCAAGTGTCAGTGTTAACGCTTCACTGGGATATAACATATTCATATGAGGTGCTGCAGAAATGTAACAGTACAGATAACTGGAACCTCAGTCTAAGCAAGGCTGCCTTAGCCTTATTTATCCTTCTGACCTTGCATCATAATCTCTTTTACTCATAAACACTAACCCAAGGTATGAAGCTGCCTTGTGTGTTTAAAAAAGACGTATCACACTGAACATAGATGCAAAACATCTGCTAGGTAACTTTCATGTCAAGCTATATATATTCATAACCACCTTGGTGAAGCATGAAGTCTGGCTAGAAATAATACGCTTGTCTACCTTGAAAAATAAGGCATGCAAGTTCCAGAGGGAGCAAAATTACATCAAAAAGAAATTCTATTACTACACTTGAAGTTCTGGATGTAGGAAAAAAAGACACCCTTCTTGAGAAGAGACAGGAATGAACAGGAGTTCAAATTTGTGCTATTTGTTGCTTTCTGCTTATTGACCACTCCACACAGAGAGGGCTTTCAACATTCAAAAATAATTCTGTCATTCTCTCATTAAGGATAAAACTATTTCTTCACCAAAATACCTGTAACCTTGATAACTGCATAGTCCTATTGGAACATATATAGCCACATACAAAGGAAGTGTCTGGGTGCTTAACTTCCTACCAATTTCAAAGGAACTTAGGAATCAGAATCCCTTTACACATTCAACTCCAATGATCTGATTAAATAGGAGCTAAACATGTAAATTGAGGGTAGATGAGAAACTTACAGCAAACTAAACTGCATCGTCTGAGTTCTCTTCCTGGTTCAGCATCACTTAAAGCACAGGAGAGTATTCAAAAGTTAAAAAAAATTTAAAAATAAATAATAAGAAGAAAATAAAAAAAACATGCCAGGAATAAAAACCACATAGGGAAAGAACAGTGAAGGAAACAGATCTGATTTTCATTATGTATGTTCATTAGTTATTTGCCTGGACTATTTTGTTGTTGGAAATGTACAGAAAAATCTGTCTAAGTTTTGTTCTCTGTTAAGTTCCAATGCATAGTAAAATTTTAAGAGGTGCATATCATTTTAAAGTAAGGCACTAGAGTTGCACTTGACTACAGAAAAAAACAAATGACAGCTACGGCACACAAAAATACTTTCCCAGTCACCACCCCATTTTCCTGCACAATATACTTTAGAAGGCAGCGTAAAAATCCATCATTGCTAAGACTCTGCATCACACACTTATGAAACAGCTATTATATAAATAATTTTAAGAGGGCTTTTTTTAACTATCTCAACCAATACTACAAACTTTATTTCTCCTCTTGTTGGAACTAAAAATGCGGGTAACAAATTTGTATAGTGTATTTTTGTCATGATTTAGGAATGGTATTCCCCGGTGTAATGTCCCCACTGAAACACCTCAAACCATGCACCACTTGCTCACTCCCCCTTCCCGTTCCCACAGAGGTGGGCTGGAGAGGAGAACTGGAGACATAAAAGTTGAACATCATGGGGTGAGATAAGAACATTTTACTGGAAACAGCAAGGAAATAAGAAAAAGAACAGTAACAGCAACAATGTTAATCACAGAGGGTACAAAACAGGTGAACAATTCACACATGAATGCTCACCATGAGGAAACTGGCAACATGTGAGCTGCCTCCACGCTATCCTGACCTGGAAAGGACCCCTTGCCCCATCCCCGGCAATGATGTGAGGTGGTACAGGACAATCTCTGAGTCCAGCCATACCCACTCCTAGCTACTGCTAAAATTAACTCTGTCCTAGCCAGAACCAGGACATTATCCACCCCTCATTCGGTACCATTTATGTCATGTCCAAATCCTACACCTTCCAACTATATATATATATATATACATATAGTTATAGATATTATATATGTTTATAAATACCTATGGGGTTTGTATATTTATAAATATAAGTTTATATATTTATACATAAATGTTTATATAGTTATACCTCTATTATAAGTATTTATATATACAGACACATGCATGGGTGTTATTTCCATAGTCAATGACCATTCCTCCGAGATGTCTGTTGAGTTCATTTAGTCCACGACTGTGCATTCTATCAACCCCAGATGTTTTCCAGGGCAGGAGGGCTGGTGTGCTGTCAGCTGGTTGCAAGTTGCATCAGGAGCTCATGACTAATGTACCTGGGACAGTCCGTACTCATTGTCCATGTTAGTGGCATACAACAGTAGTGTCATTCAACAACCAATATTATATAATTCAACATTACAGACTATTCTCACGTAGAGAATCAGTGGAAACAGATTCTGCCCCTACGTATCTTGATGGCATCAGGATATATTTTGCACCAGTGCCTTATACTCTTGTGGGTCTGATGTGGCATTTCCTCTCTAACTTGTTTGAGTCTTTCAGATCTGTCCCTTATCTTGGACAGTCTTTCCACAGCAGAGTCCCAGGTCAGTAGGGAGGAAAAGAGATGATCTTTCATACTGCTGGAGTCATCTACTCACCTGAAGCACTGTTTGTTCCCCTTTCACTGACATCAATGCCAATGAGCTGGTGTACAGTGATGGCACACTCCATACAAACTTCTGTCACATGGATTGTGTACACTGGATCTCATCTGGATCTACAGGGGACTGCTCATTATTTGAATCTTTATAGTCTACCTCCAGCACGGCTAATTTTCTCAGGTAGTGGACACCTTTCTCCACTGTGTGCCACCTGCTCGGGTACACTACTAGATCATCCTTGAGAGACTACCTTTCCCTCACGCTTGACAGGAGTCACCTGTCTGAGAGTTTCTGTCCTCTTCCCAGTCCTTCTGAGAGGCTGAGAGTTTCCATCCTCTTCCCGGTCCCCTTGTCAATGCCCATATCCTGGGACAGGAATTCCAGTTGCTTGGCTTTACTACCATCTAGTTTCATATCACGGGCAGCAATATCCCAGCATTGGAGTAGTCAGGTCAGTAGGGGCTCACCCAACTTTTCACATATCTCACAGTTCACTTGGGGACAGGGACCAGGTGATTATCTCTGGCCCTGCCTCTCCCTCCTGTTCTGAGGGACCTGCTCCCTCCTTATCCCTCACTATGCAAACTGATTTGGTCTTGGATTTCTTCTTCTGTATAGGGGCGACTGCTACCAGCATGGACTGTTCCTCTGGTTCAGCAGCAGTTTGAGTGGCCACCATGCCTACTTTGCTTTCCTCCTCTTCCCCCTGAGGGTGCTGTCTAGTACGGAGCAGCATCCAGTAAACAATAGCCAGGGCCCAGCACACTGCATAACTTCTCGCCTCACTGGAACTGCCACAGCATTTTTCATTCAAATGTTCTGCCACTTTTTCAAGGTCCTATAGTTGTTCGGGGTGAACTTCCAAACCATTGGAGCAGAATAGTCTTCAAAAACTGGGCCATTTTCTCCAACATTCTATGACACTCATGACTATCCATCTGGGCGGCAGGTCTCTGTAAGATCCCCCTTAAAATCTATTTTGTAACTCAAAACATGGTGTGGATTGTACTGAGGAGACATGACAGACTTAGCAACAACAGCATGCTCTCCTTAACATCCACAGGAAATTCAAAATTCTCAAAAGCTGTTGTAACAGGCCTGAAGGAGGAAAAATGGGTGAAAAGCTGGAAAAGATCTTCCTTCCCGGTTCTCCCCACAGGTTGAGTACAATTATTAATGGCCTCATAGAGGTAGCACCCAAGGTAAGGGTAGCAGAGCAACACTGAACACACATCCAAAATGACCCTCATTGCCCTTGATTTTATCATATCATAAGCTGTTAACACACAGTACAGCAAAAAAAAGAAATCCTGATCCCCCTCCCTGCTCTGAAAAAGAGCACCCGGATTGGCAAATAGTGCATACATCAAAATATATACAGGGTTAGATACCTCAACCACATGAACAGATCAAGCAACATTGTGACCAGTGCCTCTGGACCTCATACAACAAATGCTTAGACCAAATTTGTTTCCATTCCCCTCTAGTCAGATCTGTTGTTATCTCAACCCTTCATGCCTCATATTGGGCACCAAATAAGTTTTACAAATGGCATTTCCTAATTTAGTGCTCCCACTGAGACTCTCCAAACCACACTGCTGCTCACTCACTCCCCCATCCTCCTTCTTCTCCCCCCTGTGGTAGTGGGCTGGAGAGGAAAATTGGAGGCACAAAAGGTAAGTGTCACGAGCTAAGAACAATTTACTGGAAACAGCAAGGAAATAAGAAAAAGAATAGTAACAGCAACAATATTAATAAAAGGGGGTACAAGAGAGGCAAATGATTCACATGCAAATGCTCACCACCCGGAAACAGGCAATACACGAACTGCCTCTACATCACCCTGACCCAGAAAATGACATGAGGTGGCACAGAATAACCTTCGGGTCCTAGCCATGTCCCCTTCTGGCTACTGCAAAAATTAATCCTGTCCTTGCTGGAACCAGGACAATTTTGATATCCAATTACCACGACTTTTTCTAAGAACTGGGAATCCAAATCCTTTAGGTAACTGTGGAAGCTGAAAATTATATTGTCGCAAGCAAGAAAAAGGTCTTGAGAGAATCTTGCACATCATAAGGAAGTTTTTTCAAATGATGCTGTATTCCCTCAAGGTAAGTAACAAAGCTCTCCTTGAAAGCATCAGTTCTTATTTGCAGGAGTTGGAATAGCATTCTTTATGTACTCAAAAGGTGGGAGCAAGTCTGCATCCAACACCAAAGAGTTAGTCATTAGAAGCAGTCAAGGGTTCCCCTTGAGGTCTCCTCCAGCTTCAAGGTTTTTAGGTTAAAAAACCATTCAAGAAAAAAGTTCAGGTTAATTCCACCCCATTCCAATTTAGCTTTCATTTAACATGAAAGGCAGCTTCAAAGGGCAGAAGCCCTTAGTTTGAAGTTCCCCCTCAGCTAGCAGAAACTTATCAGCTCCCTTATCCATCCTGTCAACCATTTGAGCAAGCCCATCAAGAACCTCAAGTGGCCTGTCAAAAGTGAGAAGCAAGTGAGAATGAAGCTGCAGATTGCCACCAGAGAGACACAGGCCAAAGGTGATTCCTTAGGTTTGCCCTTTGCCCACAGTGCCCAACGGAGGGCTCTGCTGTTCTGGCTCCCAACTGCATGCAGGTCAGGACACACCTGTGCCTCTTTCCTCTATTTCTGTCATTCTTTTTCCTTGTGTTCCTCTTCTAACTTTCCTATTCTTCTCCTTGGTCCCTTTCTTGCTCACCAGTTTCACTTTTGGTTTTACTTGCCAGTTTTGGTTTTCATTGGTACTTTGAGAGAATACTTTTGTTTGTGTCTTTTATTTTGTTTTTTTAAATTGGGTCATTGTCCAAGGAAACCTATGGAAGTGCCAAACAGAAGAGATGAGCCGTTAACAGGGGTGAACACAATGCTTTCTTCTGCTGTTAAAATACAATCCACAGAGCAAAAGATGTGGGTAAAGTTAGACAAAGACAATAATTTTAAGTCACTAAGGAAGTAAATTGATTTACACTAATTTTAGCAAGTTTCTTTATATGCTCCTTAGCAGGTTGCCTTAGCAAATAAGACATTCTGGGCTTGACTTTGTATCGCTTGCACTCAGTTAAAAAACAGTTGTAGAATTTTCTTTGCCACGAAAAGATAACAATAATTATCACCATCATAATCTATCTAGACTGCAAGATTGGAGAAAAAACAAACAAACAAACAAAAAAACCCAATGCCAGTCCAAAAACCAATTATACTATTTTTTCTTATAATAGCATCCAGTATTTTTAATGACCAAAACTGAGCTTTAGTATCAAATGTATCTAATGCTCTTTACATAGTTCATTCTTCTTTCACTTTTGGTAACAAAAGTAAATTTGATCGTTCCTTTGGTGGTAACAATTTTCTAACCAAATTTTCTAACCACTCTGCTAAAGTGAAGATATCTTTCCCACATATTATATTAATTCCATTACTGCTTCTGATATTATTTTAGTGAAGTAACTGATATCTTTTGAACCTCTACAAACGTATTTTAACTCATAATAAGTTCTGAGTTCAATCTGTTTTGAAAATGCTTTGTAAAGAAGCATGATGTGGTTTTGGGGTTTTTTTCCACAGTAAATTAAAAGGGTTAAATCAGTAACAAAACCTTTTTTCTGAAGTCTGTTAAATTTCTTTACCTAAAGAGCACTACCATGTTTCTGCTGCTTTTGTGCATCTCCTACATATAAGAAAAGAAAGATATGTTGCAAATGGTGGAAAGATCTGCTTCAAACCCACATAACTCAACTGCAAGATTCAGGGGTCCAGGGCACAACTTGATAAACTTAGCAGATATCATCTTAATTTCAAATTGTAAACTAACTCGTTTCTGTTCTTCACATACTCCCAGAGGAAAGATTTCAGAGCTGGTGTTTTTATCCTAGAAACAAGGCATTATTCATATTAGTTTACATTAAATCAAAATACTAATTTTTTCTTTAATTGCATGGTATCTGCACAGGGAGGTCACATATCTGAGCAAGCAATTTCTTGTGTAATAAGCCTAATACTGTTTTGATCTCAATTCTCTCCAATTTATTTCCACAGAAACTGGGCCACATTCTGCAACTACAAACATTTATAGTTTGAAATAGCACTTTAATCCCATTTTCATGTACCTTTTTGTGGAAAAAAAAAAAAGAAGAAAAGAAAAACCCAAACCACAACTCACCTCAAAAACTTAAACTGATATAGAACAGATAGCATTGATTACAAATTTACCTTTTTAATGAATGCCACAGAGAATGTATCCCACGATACAATCCCATGATCCATCAGCTCAACAAATGCAGTCAGTGTAAAGGACAACATATCTCCAAAGCTGCAAGAGACAGGAGTCATGACAACATTTACCAGTAATGCAGCAGGGCAATGACTGAGGGAATAAAGCAGCAGGAAGCTTTCAGAAAGGCAGGAAAATGAAGCCAATTACGGACTAAGAGGTAGCAGAAGAGCAAGAGAGGCCGTGCAACAGACAGTCTTAAAAGCAATTTAACATGGACAAGAATAGTCACCTGGAAAAAAGCAATTTTGTAAGGGAACTAATCCCCAGGAGAACACTGCATGCAAGATTCAAAAAAAATCAGACAGTCCAAATTAAACTTTTCTTATAAATTCAGAGATTTAGATCTAATAGGAGAAAAGAAGTAAACTTTTCCCTTAGCACTTATGAAATCCTCCTAATTGAAGGCAATATAGAGGTGTCATGTTTTGGTACCTCTGTGGCAAGTAGATTGGCAGAAAGTTAGAGCATTTTTTATTCCTCCTCTCACAAGGAAGCAAATATATTTTAAACATGCATTAGAAGAGATTATATATCTTAAACAGCAATTTTTCTGACCGTTAATGCCTTGATTTCTTTCTTTAAACATGAAGATGCATCTCCTTTTCTTTATCTATGTGCAACCACATCAAGTGAATTGCAGAGCTCCTATAGTTTATCCCGGTATGCACCTAAATTGTTTAGGGTTTGAAGGCCACCACTCTGCATTTTACCCCAGCAAATTTAAGATTCAATGCACCTTTGTATGAACTCAAGGAAATTAAAAATGGGTTTAAACTCAACATAGATAATATGCTCTAACCTGACTAGCTACACAGGAATCTTTTATGTTAAAAAACAGCTTTTAAAGATTAGCTTCATTTCTATGTGTAGTCAGGGTACTGAAGAGTCAGCAGCCACAATGATTTCAATGAAGCCCTTCAGTGAGTTAACTACTCAATACAAACAGCAGCTCACAAAGCCCGAAAGGTAGTGGAGTATTACCTTTCAGGGCATGCAAACTGCCTTCAAGGTACTACTCTGCCACTAAGCCATTAACAAGTAAAAGCATAAAATCAAACAGCATGAATAGTCCCAGTGATTTTAATGCAACAGATAACCTAATGAAAAGACAAAACAAAAAAAAACCCCTCCTTCAGATTGGAACTGCGAAGCTCAGTATGTTGAAAACCTGAGTCAGGTACTAAAGCCATAGTTAATCAATGTAATTGGTGTTCCTTACTCTGTGATTTGCTATCCTACTATCCTGCATAAACCCAACACCAATAATTGAACATCCACTCAGTACAGAGGAATACGGCAGAAAAACCAGTTTTAATGTAGCAACTCTAATAGCTGGATTTGATTTAATCTGGCATTTAGAGATTCTTGATGGTGAGATGCAGCTTTTAGTGGCCCCTTCATTTAAGAAAGGAGCTCTTGTTCATCACATCTCCCAAGATGCCCTCCACTGAAAAAAACCTTGCCATTCTTGACATTTTGTGAGTAAACCCCCCCCAAAAAACCAAAACACCTTTCCCTTCCACAGTAAGTAAGGGTATACACAATGGCTTTGATTATTTATGACAAAATGAAAAAACTGCATCGAAGAGTAAACGTGAAAAATAGTGTCTCTAAAACAATCTGTTGTAATTCCACAAGGAATACTTTGTTCAGAAAAGAAATTATCTGTAAGTTTTTGGGTTTGTTTTGGGGAGTAAGGGGTTTTATTTGTTTCTTTATTTTGCTTTTTTTTTAATTTTGCAAATCATTTAAGAATTACATTAGATTAAAAATGTTATCATTAGCATTTCAAATAACCAAGGGTTTAATAACAGAGATGACAATAAGACTCTGCAGGAAATTTAATCAGCTCCAGTCCTGTCATGTTCCCCAATCCATTCCTTTTGCATAAAGTGGTTATTTATGAACTCACAAATAAAACAGCACTCTTAGGAAAGGCTTCCTTCTAAAAGCTTGCACCAAATTCTCATGCATCTTCGTGACAGAATACTTCCACAAATACATGGAATGTTGATATTATAAGAATATAGAGTAAACTAAATTCAAATAAAAAAATTTTAAAAATTAAAAAGATAGGCCAAATAGGTTGAAAAGATTAAAATATCTCTCCCAGCATTAAACTAAGCAGATCATTTCTCTCTGCTGAAGTTTGTCATATATTGTTTTAAAATTTAGTCAGTTAACCTGTATTTAGTACATGAATGCTCTTCTATAAACTAATTGTACATGAAAGCTAATCTCCATCAACAATAAATATAGTTGAGAGGGATGACTTAAACTACATTAAACCTGTGCATGGATATTCATCTTCAGAAACAGCAGTGGCTGGAATGGAAGGGAATTAAACTAACCTGGATTCAACAGTCTCATTCAGTCTTCTCATCAAAACTACTGATCAAACCTGTCTGATTAATACTGATTAATTCAGGCTCCTCCACAGCTTTGGAGGGAGAACTGGGTTAATGGAGATGGCAATACTGGTTTTAACTTATAAACCTGGTTTGAGCAGATCTGACAATGACACAATCGTTTGGGATCCAGAAGGTGAAAGTACTTTTCAACTTAAATTGATCGGATACCCCACCAGGTGTCATTCCAGTGACTGGGCCCCAAATAATTAAGGAGTGAAGAGGTGAAACACCGGGACTAATCAAGCAGCAAGAAATACTCCAGGTCTATGTATTATGCAGCACCACACATACATACCATACACTTTTAAAATATATAGCTATACACAGGCACCTGCACACACATGTATATTCTAAGTGGCATGGCAAAAGTCAAAAGCCAGGCTTAAAGGATAAGCATTAAGAATAGCACAGCTAAAGATGAAAGCAATTTCAGGGTGACTAGAGCAAGATAAGGATTAAAGCATCTGGAGGGGGAAGTGAGGGGTATTGATTCGTTGTTAAGTGGTAAAACACAAGCAGATAGGTAGAAATAGACTTTCAAGCAATTCATTTCAAAACACACACTCACAGACGCACTCATACTATTAAGAGCAGCAGACAGCATAGATGCTAGAAATTTCAAGGGAATCAAAGCCTGCTCATAAAAGTAGTAATCTTGGAAAAAACATGGTAGGAGCTGTTTAACTCAAAGTCTCAGTAAGTATTTTAGCCATACGAAAAGTCTGAAAAATAATGGCACTTCCTTCTTCATAAAATCTTTTCAGACTAATCCACAGCACAAGGCACAACAGTTCTGTAATATCAAATATCAAACCCTTGCTGCTCTGGTAAAATGACTTAATAGTTTGAAGATAATTCCTGATGAAGGTGTTTTTTAATGCTTGTCACAGCAGCAAAGGGGAAAAACAATCACAAAGATGCACTGTGTAATTGCAATTTCGTATCTCACTAACACTGACATCTTAATGATCTGTGCTCTCAGGCAAGAGAGCCCTCCTGAATGCTGTTCAGGGCTCTGGCTTTTAGGTGAGGACACCTCAGACTGGGACAGCTGATGAAGTTTCACCATTCTTTGCTAACTCCCCACTTCTTACCACCGTTGTAGCTGGTCATGAAGCATCTCTTCATCCACAGCAGCTCTTGGCAAAAGATTCTTAAGCAGCAGAAAGCTGTGGTTTGGAATGCCATCAGCTGTCCCAGCATGAGCCATTCCAGTGTGGATGGATGGCCATGTTCTAACGCACAGCCTGTGGCACCTCAACCTCTTTGACAAACCTGACTGAAGAGTAAGTCAACAATTGCACTTTATGTCTGGAGGCTTTAGAGAAATATCAGGTCAAAGCTTGTTAATTTACATTCCTAAGAATTCTCTGCATTCTTACCTTAGGACTCTGGGCAGGAAAAAAAAAAAAAACAACAAAAACCTCCACATATTTTCGTACTAGTTTTTCTTTCCTAAAAATAAAAATGACAGGAATGTACATGTGACCGTGATTACTACACCTGCCTCTCACATGCCTTTCTAGTATCATTTCCATGTGCTAAACCATCTTTTTATCCTGTGTGCTTATTTTGAAAGATGCCTAGAGCAATTTGGATTTCTTATCAAAATAAATTAATGGCACTTCAGCACCCAAATCCCCTAGGTGTTTTTTTTTTTTTAAAAAATCTCAATCCATACTTTACACACATACCAAAATGAAGATTTTATTGCTATTATGGAGGGGGAAATATTCAGCTGTTCATATTATTATGTAAATCAAGACAATTAGTCAGGCTTAACTGTCATCAGGTAAAATAAACAAACAAAAAAGGTATACAAGCTTTTAGCAAGCTAGATGGAGTGTCTCATGTTTTACATGAAAAGAGTTGCATAGTAGAACCTGGAAATTAACTGTTGCCTGTCTGTCACAACCAGAATACAGCAAACAGCCCATTAAGATAAGAAGCCAAAGACTATACAACTTTAGGCAAACCACTTTTTATGGGCAAAACAGAATCAAAGCTGAGCTTAATTGTGCAAAGGGAAGGCAGCAAAGAAAAATCTTTAACGGGGCAGGAGGTAACAAGAGAGTAGCAGCCTACTACTGAATGCAGGAGTTAAGGTAGCAGTAACTTTCAGTCCCTTATCTGTGCTCGCAGCCTAATACTGGGCAGCTGAAAAGCCTGACATCATTGAGGTCAACATCAAAGAGCAGGAACAGCTTTTTAAATTGGAGCTGTCAAGGATAAATGACCATGAATAAAGTTAAAGAGGGGAGCAGAATATATCTAATCATCACAAGACAAGGGCTCTGGAAAAGCCATGGGGGCAAAAATCTAAGTCTAAAAAGAAGACTGATGATGTAGCAGGTTGCTCTGCCAGCACGGTGTGAACAAGTACCTTTTGCATTGCTATAGATCCTTTTCACTGCTTCTACACTGCTTTGTTTATTCAAGCAACCTTTCCAAGGGTAAAGCTAAGCCACTGTCAAATCAAACTAGGAGCAATTCGCACCTACTTGGTACTTAGTGCAGCTGAAAATGATGGAACAATCTGCATAGTTGCTGCCCTATTTTTTTAGATGATTACAGGAAATGCACTTAACCGCTACACTGCAACTGACACAGATTTTTTTCTTTTTCATCGTGCTAAGCACTAGTGAAATATTTCTTTGTGGTAGTTTCAGTGCGTTCATTAGAAGGGATCAGCCTTATTGATTTAAAACGACTTGCATTTCAAAAATCTGAAATACCTTTGTAACCCTAGTATCAGGGCTTCTCTAAGCTTGAAAGTTAATTCAGATTAAAGAAAACAAGGTGTGAATTTTAAACATAACTGTAACTATTCTTGAATAAATCCAGGTGCAGATTATGGAATATGGCTAAATCCACTTAAAGGTACATTAAGTGTAGGAAACTAGCCCAGAGGAACTATTACACACTGAAGATGTGATTAGAATTACCTTTTCTCTCATTCCCCATCTTTTAATTTCCTGGTTTTGTTCATTTCATAGTAATTTCATTAAATGGACTACTTTTCTTAAAAGATAAGGAACGACTAAACAGGAAAGACAGCACTCTCCAATCAGCTTGGTTTGACTTAGCTCAGAACTGCAATGCAAAAGTCAATTAATAGAGCTGTCTCATGGGATTCTTTTTTTAATTCCACTATCAGATGCAATGGGATAAATAAAATCCCAAAACAAAATGGAAACACCTACAGCTGAAAAGACAGAGAAAGTCACATTTTAGCCGAATTTCCTTCAGTGCAGAAAGCAATTAAACAAGGCCCTTCTGTCAAAATCAGGTTTTAATTAAGCCAGGCTAGCATGTGCAAGCTACCAGAGTAAAATGATATATTGTCACTTTATGACGTCATCCTGTAATCCCAAGTAACTTTTCTTTTTTTAAATTAGCATTTGGTTTCTTTAAGCTTCTTAGTCAAGAAGACAGTAGGTGGAGGCTGGAAAGCATTATAGTTTAGTTCAGTATATCAAGCTCTGAGGGTTTTTTTTAAAGTTCTTGTTTCACTGAATCTTTTCCCATTAACACATGGTCAGAAAATAGTCAGGATGTTCAATAACTGCACTCATAGACCACTAGTGTATACAGTTTACTTTCAAAACATATGAACAGGCCAGCTTCCAGAACTATTTTCACATCCTGACCAGTGGCTCTGGTATCTTTTTCAGCACAAGTCCCAAACTCAATACTTTCTGTTATAATTGTATCATCCCACATACTAATGCTGGAATTCAACATATTGAACTGTGTACCCCAATGTAAACTGAAGTTTCTACTGGCACTATTTAACTTCCAAAGTTAAGTTCCTGGCTGCAAGGGCACACTGCCAGCTCATAGTCAATTTGTCATCCACCACGCTTCCAGTTCCTTCTCTGGAGAGTTGCTCTCTAGTAAGTCAGTGCCCAACCTGTTCTGGTATTTGAGGTTATTTCTCCCCAGGTGCAGGAACTTGCCTTTGTAGAACCTCACTAGGGTTTCCCTCTGCCCAATTCTCCAGCTTATCAAGGTCCTGCTGAATGGCAGCACAGCCTTCAGGTGTAATTCTGCCAAGGTAATGCTTCA
Organism: Manacus vitellinus; assembly: GCF_001715985.3. Classification (NCBI taxonomy): domain Eukaryota; kingdom Metazoa; phylum Chordata; class Aves; order Passeriformes; family Pipridae; genus Manacus; species Manacus vitellinus. The sequence continues at coordinate 7,949,894 of NW_021940535.1, read as the reverse complement.
GGTTGATGATGCTAAGAATACCATAAGCCTCATGCCACTTTCATAATTTTCCTCATAATCTAAGATTTTCTATTATGAATTGGGTTACTTTGTACTAGGTTGAGAAGGTGAACTCAGAAGAAGGATTTAAATTTCCTGCCAAATTCATTCTTACTGTATAATTTATTTATTAGGCAATGATTTAAAAATAAACGTTTCAGAACTTGGTTTACAGTAGATTTGTGAAAGTATGATTTAGAATGGGTTTGGATGGGGAACTGCATTTCCACATGATAAATCACATCGAGCTCTCAGAGTGACAGACACATACTTAATTGATTATTCTTTTGCTTCCTTGGGTTTTATACTTGAGATGTCAAATTTGCAAGCCAATCAAGATATTAGAACATCTCTTGGGATTCCAATTTATCAAAGCCTGTGCTTAACTTCAAGTACACAGAAGAATTCCACTCCAAATCATCAGGGAAATAAGCAGGCTTTTGAACTTTCCAATATGATGCCCTTTACTATACTACAGGTTTCCTTTATGCAGGTATCTGCAACTAGCATTACCTGGGACCAGTAAATAAAAGGAATTAAAACTGGCACAATGACTCTTACTTTCATCTCACTAACATCAACCATTAAAATTGCCAACTATCAACCACATAAGCCAGTCAAATTCAAGAGGGGAATTGGGGAAGGCAGGGAAATTATTTGTTTGCTGAAATTAAAAAAGGAAACAAAGCAAAAGTCTTATTTCAGAAACAGTAAAAGCCCTTGCAGAAGTTACAGAAATGAAACACTCATTCCACAGGCAAAGCAAAAAAGGCTTCATCAGAAAATTTTAACGGGCATCAAAGAGCAGAAAACAGAGGAAGTTGAAGACTTGCAGAATGAATATGCACAGTTATATTTACATATAAAGATTAGCACAAGGGCCTGAACTCAGTCATGCAAAAGAAGAGGTAGTATGCAAGGTGATGATCTAATCAAGTTCTTACCAGGGCTTCATTATCTTCTGCAATTTCTGATATCGTCTGCAAAATTAAAACTTGCATGTGAGGAAAACCACTTTAAAACATCTGTACTCTATTTACTGCATATACAACCCCCCATACTTGATTCATAAAATTCACAGACATACAATAAGAGGCAGTACATTACTAACAATTTGCTGTGAACAGAAACAATTCAGTAACTGGTAAAGAACATTTAAAATTAATTTCAAATATTTGTTTGGAATATTTGTGTTAACTTCTGTTAGGAAAAAAGCATATCTAGACATCCTAAATTATTTAAGTGTTTGTGTAAAAAGCCCTTGGTACAAAACAATAAAGATTCACACATCAAGCATTTTCTGTCCTATTGTTATGATATGATAATGTCCATTGCCGGGAGAACTCATTTACTTGTAGTCTCCATTACTAATACTGATGTCAGAGTCATCAGCATCATTGAAAGTTGTGTAGGACCAACATAAACGAAAATTATGACCTTCTTAAGTCAGGGACAAGTTTCCTGTTGGCTTCAAAGAGTGGCAAAGAATTTACCCTGGGATTTTAACAACAGAGTTGCAATTACCCAATAACTCCAAACTATCTTGCACCAGCTTAATGAATACACATAAATACACTTCAGCAAGGTTATTTCAACAGAATGTGTAGACTGATCCATAGCTCTTTTGTTCTTAAAATTCACACACCGATGGACATGCCTAGCCCCAAGGTGCTGAATCCACCCAGCGAGAAAGACAATAACGAGCTTAAGAATGTCACTTACTGACTCAGATTCTAAGAGGCCAATACTGTATTCAAGAAACTGAAAGTCAAGTATTAAGGGGAGGAAGGGGTAGAGGGCAAATAATAAGTGCATTTAAAAGCTGTAGCTCACTAATTGCAATTTGCAATTTATCCTCCTGCTAATAACTGGCTTCAGAACTGCTGATTATGCTTCTAAGAAAGCTGAAGAAAAAGAGTATCAATGCAAAAATGGCATCAAACATAAATAACTTCTTTTTAAAACACAAACATAAAAAAAGGGATATAGAAAGAAATAGTAAAAAAAAAATCCATCTCTCCTATGTAACCCCATCTTCTGTCTCCTAAATCTATTTCACAGTTTTATTTCAGAGGGTTGGCTGCAGTTCCACACTGGGCAGACTAATGTTCAAAAGGAGAACACAGAGGTCCCTCTTTCCTCCCTTCACCTTCTCACCAGATCTTCCCCTTTGCACTTGCTGTCACAGCAAGATGCACAGCAATGCCATTCAGCTCTCAAGAGCTCTAGGACTCCAAGCTCTCCAACCACTGATTCAGTTCTCTCCCAGAACATGGCTAGATAGTTTGGTTTTTTGGTTTTTTTTTTTCCTTTTAGGTACGCAGTAACTCCTCCCACCTTACATTTTCCTCTTTTCAAGAAGGACCAGTCTCAGGGAGGGCAGCTTTTGGGCTGGCTTGCGTAACCATCAGTGGAGAAAACAGAAAGAGTACATCACAGGAACAGTGGTTTAAAATCCTTCACTGCTAGCTTTGAGCTGCAATACTCATGCCTGAAGATAGTATTGGCACAGTTTACCATGTATCCAAACACAGACTGGGCTACAGCCTAACTCAAATTAGAAAAGTGACAAGATTTTCTTCTTGTATTTTGTGGCTTTGGTTCTTTTATGCTACAACAGCTATTTGTGCAGCCAGTAAAAATGAACAAATAAAAAGCATCCTGATTATCAGACAGTCCTAAAAAGCAGGGGAAAATACGCTCAACATGCTTTTATGAGTAGTAAAGTTCAAAGCATTTTCCATAGTAGGAGATTCCAGCTTCAGCAGAATGTCACTCCTGTGCTTCTGCAAATGCAATACTTCCTTGCTGTGGCAGACTGCTAAGCCACCAAAAAACAATCACCACCACAAATGGGTTTTGTCATCTCTCAAATGTGCATGGATCCTTGTAACCTTCTGCAGCATGTTAGCCAAACTTCATAGCACTCTACTGAGGTCAGTTTTAAAAGAGCTGCTTTTCATCCAGGTACTGACTTCAGCTAAGCAGCAAGTAAAATTGGTGCTGTGTTTGTCTGATAGAGAAACAAGTGTGGTGTTTGCCAACTGGTAGCACTTCAAAGGACAGACTGGGTTTTGTAGGAGGTTTTCCCCATAGGCTATAATCAGGAGCATTTTCTCCATGACTGAGACATGGATTAAAGAATAAAAGTCTGAGGCCTAGAACAACACATTTAGACAGCAACTCTCTTAGCATTTACAGAACTCTTATCTATCATAAGTTAACTGGCAATCAGTTAACTTGATGTCAGAAGACGTGCGAAGTAAAAGAAAAATAAATTTAGTATAATGTGCAGAAATAACTGAATTATATGACTTTTCTGGTGAAGTAATAGAAAGAAAACTTTTACTCCAGAGCAAAGATAATCACTGTACTAAATCAAATAATTTCTACTGATCTCTGTTGCTTTGGTGTGATTAAAGCAGGAATCAATCTAGGACATCAGATGTTGCAGCAACACAGGACAGCATGACTATGATAGACTTTTACCACTGAAGATGTGGAGGCTGTTCTCTAAAGAGTGTATGCTATTTTCATCCATCATCAAAACAAAACGTAACAGAGAAGGACCTGGCACGAGCAGGAGTTCCTCTCATGTTCACCAGCAGACCATGCAAAAGTCACTGCTGAAGGAGTAGCCAAGCTAACTCTTCCAGCAAGTCAGCCTGGAAAGGAACTAAGTACAGTCTGCCACCTCCATCAGCCTTCCTCTTTCTATATATACATAACTGTTGCTTCTTCCAGAGGTCTGACTCTGTGGTAGCAACCAAACAGTTCCATAAAAGCCTTCTTGGTGAGTTACCACAGGTATGGTCAAAACTGCTGAAAGCCTTACTGATCTAGACACTGTAATTAGCTCAATACTTATATTTATCTTTTTTTTTTTTTTAAGAAACCATCCCTCAACTGCACTTGCACAAATGGGAACAAAACCACGGCCAAAGAACAAACGTTATGAGGGTAAATTAAATAGCAGTTGTGAAAGGTTGAGATTCTACAGTGGTGAAAGACAAAAAGAGACGGCAATTTTTATACAGGGAGAAATCTCAACAGAAATGCCAGCATAATGCAAAATAAACATGAATGACAAATTACTGGGTTAGACATTTTGCTACCATGATATGTTCCCTGTTTGGCCTCAAAGGAACTTTGTGATACTTCCAATCGAATTCCAAGGAGCAGCAGTTCTTTTTGGAATTCCCCGAGACATAGAGACTTACTACTTGTTCAAATACTGCAGGTAAAATCCCGAGCAGCTTCCAATGGAACACAGGGTATCAGGGACCTGACCAAATCCTATCTGTTCACATGCAAAAACTGCTGCACAAAGACCAGATACCTCAAATCTAAACCCCAACTGGGGTAACCTACAGTGCACAATAAGGGCTTATCTGCACCGGGAAGAACAACTAAAATGTTGTTCCCACTGTGGAAGCCAGTGTGGACCCACTGGAGCTAATGATACCAAGCAGTCACACCACTTCACCACGACAAATGTTTCTGAGCCTGCACTGCTTAAACAAATGTAGAATAGTACTAAAGTGCCACTTAGGATAAAAGCTTTTTATGCAGTATGACCCCAGAGAGGGCCACTATCAACAAAGGTGGAAGATTTCACAAAAACTTCTTCCTATACAGGAAAACTGATGGCATGATGGATAAATGACCTGCTAAGCACAGGAAATCACTGTCTGGCTACTTCTTTTCAGGGAAACACAAGGATAGCAAAAATTCTGGCTAACAAGCAGTGTTTAGGAATACAAGACAAATACACGAGTACATATTTCTGGCTTCTATCTGTAGCAGGTGCGGCTATCACATATAAATTAAGTCCGGGAATGACTCTGGCCTGAGGTTGAAATAAGTTATTTGGATGAAATGTGCAAAATTATTATTAAGTTACACAGCAGTACTGGGAGTCCTCACAGCCACCACGACATCCCACAGTCACCATAGTCCAAGAGACAAAAACATCCTGGAAAGTCACAGAAGCAGAGATTTTAAGCTCTTCCCCTTATTTTTGCCGGTTTCTCAATACTACACTTTTGCCTAGAGTTAACGAAAAAAAAAAATTGGTTTTGTCCACCTTGGTACTCTGGAGAATATTTGGAAATATAAATTCACTGCTGGAATTACTCTTTTTATCACATTTTACAGAAGTGATTGCCAAACAAAATCCAGTATAACTGTCTCCTCTCCTCGTTTCCGTTCCTGTCAACAGGGTGTTGATATCACCACTTAACAGGGGTCATTTAAATGTTAATATTCCCAAACGCAGACAAAGTAAGGAAAACAATCCTAGAGAAAAAGCATTTGGGCAGGGGGGAGGGGAGTGCAGGGAGCATCAGCTCTCCCTCTCCAAAGATGTGATCTTTGACGACTCAATCTTAGATGAGGCTTTTATCTAAAACACACAGTGTGTGCTATGTATATGTAAAGGATATAAGAGAAATTATACTTGTGTGTGCTGAGAGGGAGGGTACGATCCAAGTTTGAAGACTGATGGGGAAATAAACCCAAAATAGAACAAGCAGGAGAAAAGTAAACCAATAAAAAAAGCCACTCCAAAAAGAAAACCTACTCCACTTGCTTCCTTTATGGAAACTACACTGAAAGATAGGGTTGCAGCCTTTTCTCATTCTCCTGCCCTTACCATCTCCACAGTAGCATTACCTGATTTTATATACTCTTTTGGATTTTTGCCTTATAGTTATCCTCTCCCGGTATTACAGAAACACTAAGAATTGAAGATTCCATAAAACTCCTGCTGGACAAGAATTGATTTGGGCAGCAATGTTGGATTAAGTAATCTATGCTTCCTGGTGAAGCTTCATAGAAATGGCTGTGAAGCATTGGAGCTGACCAAGAGAGGGAGCAGGGAATACACAGTAGCCAGGAAGGGTGGAAAAGGACTACTTTTTATACAGTGGCAAAAACTTACTAGTTTAGTATTGTTCATATCCTCTGAAAATTCGTTTTCCATTTATCTGAGTTGCACAACTGTTCTCTGGGGCACTGCTGTGAGCTCAATCAGGGAAGTGAACTGGGTTAAGGAATATGGCATTAAAAGTAGCCTTTACTGCCACTTTTCATAATCTACACCAATTTTCTAGTCCAGCTTGGTAGAAACTATATTGGCATAACTCTTCAGATGAAGCAGGATAGGAACAAGTGACTGTGAGCAATGCTGGCTTAAACGTTTTGACAGCACTACTGAAATACTCATCAGACTGGGATGGAAAAAAACATCAGCAGGTATGCAAGCAACTGTCCCAAAAAGTGTGTTAAAGTTGGAATAATTCCAAACCAATTTGTCTTCAATTTTCCACTGGGTTGGTATACACTATTATCTCTGTAAGACAAGCCAAGAGCTAGAATTTCACTGAACAATGCAATTTGTCCTTAAATCATGCACAATAGCTGTCTCAGAGACTTCCAGCTGTACAGCTGCCAACTCTACAACCACATGTGTTCAATAGAAGGTTCCTCTTAGTCAAGACTCAAAAAACATACCAATATACATTTATTTAGAAGCTTAAATTAACTTGATCTGGCTGCATTTATTATTTCCAATAGGAGGATGACAAAATTTAATAACCATCACATTTTACAGCAAGTGTTTTTTTCTCCAATTTGCACACTAACCAATTACAACTATCTTAAAATTAAAACCAGGTTATCTGCAATCTTGTCCAAGCAGTATCAACTAGTGTGGTCCTGTGCCATGGCTGTATGACTATAAAGCTGCTCAGCACAACGTCATCGATGAAGCAAAAGTCTGGAGAACAATCTTCTCAACAGCAGCAGAAACAATTCTGGTTACTGCCAAGACAGCTTGGTTCAGCATAGACTCATTTTTTTGGCAAAAACTATGTGTTATTTCAGCCAAGTGACAAGTGATAGAGATCACGGTAATGTCAATTAAAAAAAAAATGGTGAAAATTCTGCTTAGGCCTTCCTCCCAGTCATGCAATGATGATGATGACGATGATTACTATTACTACTATTATCAAAAATAAATACAGATTCCTTTTATCAACTCTCTGGTCTTTCACTATTTAGGTGTGTGAACTCCATTTCCCTTTCTTGCTTTATAAGGCACTATGAGGAGTTTTCTCCTTCTAAGGAAGGCTGTGAGTCTGTCCCAGTCACACAACTCTCCTGATACATCAAGAAAAAAAACCCATAACTTTTCCAGTCTTCTGCTACGTCAGAAAGACTATTTATCTATATAGACAGGATTTTCTGAAATACAAGTTCTAGGCTCGACTACGTAATGAGCAAACTATGTTATCTCAGATGGGGCAGCAAAGAGACATGACTCTTTTTTCCAGTTTGGTTCCTGAACATATTTTTCCTCAGTCATTATGACAACTAGGACTTAATAGCATTGCTCTCCTTCTGACACTTTAGGGCATTGCTGTCTGGGGTGGGGAGGTGGAAGCAGGACACTCTTACACTTCCCCTTTACATTGTCTGTACATCCAGCCAAACGGACTGCATATTCAGCTCCTCTTAACTAGGCATGAACTGGCTTCAGATAAAAATTTAGCATTAGGAGTGCTATGGAAAATCTCTTTCTGAAAAGTCTAAGAAAAGGAAAATAACTGTGTGTGCACATCCACCCCACTCTTTGGTGTTACAAATGCACAGAGTCTGAGAAATTATTGGACGCCATGGATAATTATAAAGTGAAATCAGTATTTACTGTTTCTTCATGACCTAACTTGTCTTGCAGTCTCTGCTATAATTTATAGATCACCCAAACCATAAAAATAAACATAAAACCATCTATTTTTTTTCTTTTTCGGTTAGTAAGAGACTCATAGCAATGCTGTGGAATCAAGAATGAGCCTGTAGGAAAAACAAAGATAAGCCATCTCAATCAAGAAGATACATGTGGACAGTTTGTGAGATACGTTGCATTTCTACTGATATAAATATACTCATATAGACAAGATGCACTCTCAGCTTCATTAGGGCCCCATACACCCTATAATCTGCTTACCACCAGCTCCTATGGCTTTGTCCCAGCACAAACCATGACTACAGTGTATTTGCTCTAAGCAGCAAGCACTCAAGGAGATCTGGCCCAAATTATGGTAACTACACATAGTATTAAAACCACTTTTGACAACATAAACAAAATAAAAATAAACTCTCTCAATTTCTTATTTTTCAGCAAAGAAACTGGAAAGGTTATTCTCTAATAAATTCTAATTTTCTTCAATATTCAGGAATGTAATGTATGGAAAATTAACTAGGAAACACTGTTAGTTCTTGTCAATTTTTTATATTACTACTTCGTTTCATCACCTGCAAAATGAAGTAGAAGTAATTAGAAATCCAGGGACTTACATTCTCTTACTCTCATCACTGTACTTTTATAGTCATCAGTTTCACTGAAATAATGACTAAGAGGTACAATAAATAAAGCCAACTATAAATAAAGTATAGGTCTCTTTCTCAGTGAAAGTTATGTAAAAAGCTGGAGTCTTGTTTTCCAGAGACTGCCCACTAAAACTTGATTACACACTCAAATTATAACTTAGGAGCTGCCTCTAACATGAGTTCCACGTGCAAAGAAAACCTCAGAGTAACTTTGCACTGAGCATGATGGTACTTCTAATGAGCACTGCCTGCCCCTTTGGGGACAATAGAGAATAAAGCTTGAATTAACAAAATTCACCAATTTTTAGCACAGCTGCAGTACACCATGAACAGAGGCACCACTCAGCCTGGGCTTACAGATGCAGGGCTGTTCTCAGCTGCATTAGCCCACGGGCAGCTGGGAAAGCACACAGAGGGGTATGTCCCATTCCTGCTGACCCTCTCAGGGTCTTAGTGCCAATACCCAGAGCGCAATACAAGAGCAGAGACAGCCACTCTCACACTATTTCACAACACACCTGCTCTCAGGTCATGGCTCAATGACACACCTAAGCCAATGCAGTGGTCTGTTGCCACAGAAAAAGGGCCTTTCCTGCATCCACTCATGCCCATTTCCTCTCTTGCTTCTTCAAGTCCCAAACCAAGCAGAAAACTAACTCCTCAAAACAGAATTAGTACTGTGCAACAAGTTAACAAGGCTGGATTGCCTTTGTAAAACACTCAGATATCAGGACCTGCTCCAGGAAGAAAGCAAGACTGGGCTGAAGAGCAGGGGCTAACACACAAGAAATGGGAGAAGGGGGTAGGGAGCTGGATCATCTCTTAGCAGCATCAAGCCATTATGTTTCTTCCAGCCCTATGGTTGAGCCATAGCCTCACTCAAACAAGGCTGGCTCAACATGAGTAACTCAAAGGTGGCCTTGGTAACTCCACAGTGAAGATACACCTTAAATATATCTTTACAAAGTATGTTGCCTTCTGAAACTGGGCCATCAAAAAAGTTTCTGCCCCTCTCAGAAATTTCTATCCTCATTCCTCCTCTAATACTTGCCCCCTGCCCTTTATAATGCTAATATTTGTCAGAGTAGGTTCACCTATTGACACTTAAATGATCATGGGCAAGTGGTGCAAGGTAAAGGAGAGATAAGAGGTTTTCCTTCTGAAGCATTTTGGTGACCTGGTCAGCCACACACCCCAGTTGCTGAGGGTGCTCAGCCCAGAGTGGGAGCTAATGGCAAGCAGGTCTTCAGTCTGATTTGTACCTTCAGCGAGCACCTTGCAGGGGACCTTTTATTAACAGTACTCCGGACAGTCTAAGCAAAAACAGGAACAGAGAACATAAGAGGACAACTGACTGACCCCAGTTGCTTTTCCTTGACAGTCTAGGGTACCAAAAAAAAAAAAAAAAAAAAAAAACCACCAAAAAAAAACCCCAAACCAACAAAACCCCCAAAAATCAACCAACCAAACAAAAAAAAAAAAACAAAACCAAAAACCACTACCAAAAAATAAAACAAAAACCAAAACTAGTCATCCAAAGAAACAGTTCTTCTGAGGTAGTTTCTCTGTTACCTCAGTGTATTGACATAGCAAGAAGTGCCAGACCCTGAAGAAGAGAAACTGGTTCATCATCTTGAAGTCAGATGAGAAAAGAAAATAGCAGCACCATGGTAGGCTTAGGCTGCTGAGCCTGTGCATGTTTGCTACTTTCATTAAACTTAAAGTTCTGTTAAGTATGCACTCATCAGCCAGTGATGCACAGTATAAAAGTAGAAGGGAATGTACAGTGTAGCACAGATGTCCTTGCTTTACAACTCCCTTTGAAAAACCAGACTTGGAAAAACCTGACCTGCTGACACCCTCAGGGCTGCAGAACATCTAGGTTGCTGAACACTAAAGCCTGCAGTGAGTACGGGGAGTTCATCAGCAAGTGAATCTGCTGAAAACTCTTACAATCTGAGTCTTTGTCCAATATCCAAACTAGAGTGTATTTCTCCCCACAGCAGAAACACTGAAAAACAGAGTAGACATGTAGATCGATCAATGCATCTTTGATGACACATTACATTAGCTAAAAAGAAAAGACTTAAATCCCTCCAAATGCAAGTCACTTCCAAAATAAATTTAAAAAAATAAATAAAAAAGGCAATAAACTCTGCCCATATGTCCAGTTTACAAGTTTGCTGTGTGATTTGAAAACTTATACCTTCAGTCAGGAATTATTATCAGGGTGGAGTTTGTGAGCAGTTCTTTCAACAGTGGTGCTGCTGCCTGAAATAGTTTCCCTCTTAAATAGTTATTTTTAATCCAGACCAGTCTGCTGCAACTTGGCTCATCCCACAGCTAACAAAACAGTGGTACAAACACATCTGAAGGGTGAGGAGGACACTTCCTTTAGCCTTGGTGCAGCTAAAAGGAATGCTTATAAAAAATGTTAATGTTCCCTGTCTGTTTCAATAGAAAATAAAGTGCTTTAGTTTAAATACCTTCTGCAGTGGAGTAAGTTAAACTATTCAACCTAAACAGAGTCATGAATAAACCATGGGGGCAGTGACTTTTAATTTGTTGATGTTCTCATCTTTATAGGCACGTATGAGCCTGCCCACTCAGTATATTTCTTAATTAGTACAGCAACTGTGTACATGTGTTTACATAAACTTAAACTTGTCTTTGCTTTTAAACCTAATTTGGTCCCTAAACAATAAATACTATAGGAATATAAAACAGGTTGACAAATTTGATAACTAGAAGCATTTTTTAAAGTGGCATAACACGTGATGTGTGCCACAGACCACATCACTGCAAAAAAGAAATGACCATAGCCCCAAAATGCTGAAGATGAAACCACGAGCTATTGGAAATGTAGTATATAGCTGGAGTTAGGCAATAAGGATTCAGAGTCCAATAAAACATTGACCACATGACAGGTAGGGATCAGTTAGAGCATGCTTCTACACTGCCCAATCTATGGACTACTGGATTCTAGAAAGTAGTTAATTTTTCTGTGGAAGATCCCCAGTATATCTTGTATGGGACCCTCAGAGACCATTTGTGGTCTATTTCAAAGTCCACTTACTACTTTTGCTTTACCTCCTAACACTATTTACTTCGTTGAATCCAAGGGAATATGAGCACATTTGTGAGGGGATTTGGACTGATTTCAGTAATTTACTTTTGGAGTCTGGCTCACAAGACTGAACACCACCAGCAAATAAGAAATTTACTTTCAGAGCATTTTCTTTCTCTCCAAAAGGGGCATGGGCACTGTTGATTTCTTCATGTGTAGTAGAGGTTGACACTGACTGCAAAGGACTAAAACTTTTATTTGAAAGCAAAAGTCTAATGTTAGAACATAATTTAAGAGTGCAACAATCCACATTAAGCCAGTGGACACTCACTCAGGACTATGGTCCTGAGTTTCACCAACGGTGAAATAAGGTGTTCTGGTAAAGAATAAGTGTATTTTCAGAGGTTAGCTTTCAACTTCATGTCAAAAAAACCACCGCTATTTGAAAAATCCCAGCCAGGATCAAAACAATAAAAAAAAGGAAATAAAATAATGCACTTTTTACATGTGGGTTTTACTCCACATGTTCTCAGTAATGTGAAATTTAAAACATGGTTTTCAGATTACATCACTTATATATCAGCCTTTAAATGTACTATCAATGGTTTATCAAATTTCCAGTAGTAGAGAAGAAACTAGGACCTCAGTTTCCCAAAATTTTATGGCACAGAGGGTACTTGTGACTTCCTAGTTTGTTCACCCCGAGTCTCCACTAGCCCATTGTTAGGGGAAATTAAAACAGAAATATTCTCATTGATAATTAATATATTATCCTAGAAGCCCAGAACTCATCAGATATTTAATTTTATATAATTTTAGAAGTTGTATACAGAAATACGTCAGGCACTCAGAAAGTGAGCAGGAAATCACTCCATACAGAAGGAACATCAGAGTTTAAGCAGAATACTTACTCTGTGCCACTTTCAACCATTTGCGTTAGGAGGGAAATGCCATCGAGGTTTATAAATTCTTGGGCAAATGTAACATCCCGTGAGTAGTTGGCTAAGTCTTTCAGTGCTTCTAACTTTGCATCCATACTAGAAGACTGTATCCTCTCATGGAGCTGCTGTGCATTTTGAGCCTAAGAGAGAAACAAAACACAGAAAAACAAAAACAACAAAAAAGCTTTTGTTACAATGAAAATCATGAATAAAATGTTAGATTAAGTAGGAACAATATCCATGTTTAATCCTAATGATACTTAACACTTCCATGCTCAGAAAAGTAGTTCAAATACAAATTACTCTCATAAAAGTATTACTCCATTATTACCTATAATTATTTGGACTCTTGTAGAACCATTAGATGAGTAATGGATAGATATCCCATTGTCTCAGGTAAAATGGAAGCATTACAAAAGACAGCCTTTGGCTTGAAGAGCCTTATGTGTCACATCAATAAAAGTAGAAATCAAAATAAAACAAATTGCATGAGACAATCTCAGTATAATAACAGCGGCACATTTTTTCCTGTCAATGTTTACTCAGTTTACTCATTTTTCATGACCTTTAACAACAAAGACCATATACTGTCCTAATCAGATTATATAAATAGAGGACAGCTTCAGGTCTTCTGCTCCTTCCTCCCCCTCTTCTTTTGTTCACAGTCAGTGAGTTTGAAAACTCACAGTCTCTCAATGAGGAGCACGGGAATAATTAGTTTCCACATAATACTGTGATATTATCTGTCATGCATCTTTATGTAAATTCAATATCCTCATACGTTAGCCTATTCTGACCATTAATATTTTAAAGAGAGGATGAGAGAGTGAAATTTAAAATGGACATCAGTGATAAAAAGCTAAAGAAATATTTTAAATAATGCACATTAAATTGTCTCTCTCTTTAGCCATGCAAATACTTTAAAATATATCTCACGTTTTCAATTTGATGCTTTTACTTACCTGAACAGAATATTCAAAAGTTTCAGTTCATAGTTAGCTAGACAATACTTTTCTTAGAAAAATAATCCTCCTCATTATGTATAGAGATACTTGCAAAACTCTATTTCCTCAAATTCATTTCTTACCTGCACCCAATGAAAGCTGAATGAGAGGCTATGTGTCATTAGGAAAACAAATTAAATGTAAATTCTGTTGAGAGCTATTTTCTCTGAGATGATGCTTATTTTGTCTCAGCTGGAGAAGAAATATAGAAGAAAGGGCTGTGCTGACAGACAATTCTGTTCAAGTAATGAATATACTTTTCACAGAGATGGTCATCTCTGTAGATCAAGATCCTGAGATAGCAGTCATTTTTAGTGCAAGTGAACATTTAAACAAGGAGCCCAAGGAAAAAAACCAGCACTGTGTCATTACAGATACAGCTTCCTAGCTACATAACTTTGATTGCTTCAAAAAACATTAGTAAGTTAAGTGTTCCACTGTCCTCAGCAAGGTTTGTTACTTCTCATTTTTACAAAGAAAAATTAATGCATGGTCTCCAGTCAGCATTTGGCCAGAACCCATGTGGTAAGGAGCTTGTACAGGGAGGAAATACCTTCTAGTTAGTATAACTGTGGTTAACGTCTTCAGTTAAGAGAGTATTGAGAAGAAATGGAATATCTTCAGTCCTGAGCTTTTTCATGCCTAAAGTATAGGGTGACACAGCTTAGCATTTACAGTTACATTAAGAATAGCAGTTACATTACCTATAAAAAGGCAGAAACCTGTCATCCAAAAGGTCTTTCTGCCACTCTAAGTTACCTACTCTACCAGTAGATTTGAATTCTAATGGGAAAACAAGGGCCTATAGAGTCTCTGTGTAATGGCAACATCTACTCAAATGGTACTAAAAGAGTATCTCTCAAGCTTAAGCAGGTGGTAGGGTAAACCATTTGCCAAAGTCCTTGGAAAAAGTAAAAATAGACACCACTAACTTTCAACTTCCAGGGTAACAACAGAATAATTCCTCCAACCCTCTTCCTTCATCAGAGAGGGTGAAGAAAATCTTGCTAAAGTACTCCTGTATAATTAGCTACAAAAACTCAGAGCAACTATTATTACCTGAACCAGAAGTTCAACAGCCAACACCTACCTTACCAAACTTCCTCATTCATGGAGCTGTTTCTTACTCTAGATTCCCCACTATAAAAACTCAGGAAGACTCAGAGATGCAAAAGTATCCTTAAAACATTACCGTTTCTCAGAGTACATGCAATGTCTGAATTCCTGACCACCTCAGAAAAGAAACACTGAAAAATCTTCAGTACTGCCATGGCAGCTGCATTCCCCTGACTTTGGACATGGTTGCTCAAATTTAACCTTAAGCTCATTAAGATCTGAGCATATGCCTTCTACTTGCCATAGATTTGGGAAGTTTCCACCCTCACTATCTGCCTACTGAAGGATACAGCTCTTCCAGCTTTCCATGGGAACCTGGTCCTCTGAAAGCTCCTGGACTCAGTGAAAATGAAACAAATAGAAAAGATGAACAAAACAGCTAGTTCAGTGTGACTGAGTGGCTCTCATGAGCTGCTCAACCAGTAAGTCTGAGTGGGCAAACTTTGGGCAGCAGAGTTGTGGCCAAACAGACAGGGACTGCAATTGCCTGCATAGCACAAAAGCAAGCAAGAAAACACGTAAGTAGAGCCAGGAGAACATCCTCCTCCAAACCCCTTCACATCACACAAAAACGTGCTGTGTAAACAATGCCTCTCCTTCATACACATTGACATCAGATTATCTCTGGTTCACCCTTTCTCTTGAGGAGACATTTATGGCCCTAGCATGAACACCTTGGGTTGGTGAACTGCTGCTGCCAGTCCAGTCAGAGTTCCATTACACACATATCAATACCAAGCATGGAAAAAGCTAATCCTACCTCTCCCTCAAACTGAGAACACCACCACAGGGATGTGCAATAACAGCTCACCTACAGTGCACAACAGCAGCATGAGCGGGACCAACCCATCAACAGAGATATGTTAATCCTCTTTCCTCCACAGTCAGTGATAGCTTTGAAATTCACCAGACTAAAACGAAAATATTCACTCAGACACAGCTTGGTACCCTCTAGAGAACACAAAAATCCATGCTACAAAAGTGGTTCAGCCCTGTTTTAAGCACACAAAAGAGCACTTAGTATCATCATAGGCTTTATCTGGCTATGTCAATATTCCATCACCAAAGTTTACACAGAGCTGTAGTTTTCTTCCATTAAACAAGTTTTGCAAGACACGGTATCCAATAAACTTTGCTCCTTCTACTACTGGAAGAAAAAGAACGGACAAGGGCAGAGGAAATCTTGAATAAAGGGTAAACAAATATTTATCTTAGCAAGAGTGCTGGTGTATGTCTCACTGGAAACATGGACAAAAGTCACATTGGATGTTGTTGTCCCAAACACCTGATGGGTGAAAATATTGCTTTGATGAACATCATGCAGTTCTCACAAGCCTCCTAGTTCTTGTTGCCATAGCACTCATACGTGCTTATGGAATGTACAGCTCACTTATGACTGCATTAAAAAATGAAACCCAGATGAAATATGCTCCGAATGTTTACCAGAGAGCCATTTTAATGATTTACAAGCCATCAGCGGATGGACAGAGAGTACAGCTCATTAAAGCAATAGCAGAGCTGGCTGCCATGTCTGTACTCTTACCGAAATATCACTCAGGTAAGAAAAAATATATATAAACCTCCACAACTGAGAATCATTAGAGGGAAATAACAGAAATGTGGCTGCTCAAGTAAATGAAAGGCAGAATTAACTGCTCTCCTGTTTAGAAGAAGGAAAGGAAGGGAAGCTTGTAAAACGTGTGCTGTTGAAGCCCCAGCATTTCAAAAGGCTGTCAAGTGGCATAAACTGCATGTCTAGTCTTAAATTACTTGCTCCAAGGACATCCAGAAAGGTTGCCTATAGGGAGTAGCAGTGCTTAAAAGGAGCAGCTTGATGAGATTGTCAGCTTAAAGAGAAAACTAATGACCTAAATCCAGAATGTGACTTGCTTAGAGACTTAAATAGCCATTTGGAGGTTAAGAATCCCAAGATCATCCTAACAAGAGATTCTACCAACCAAATTATCATTTCTTTGCCACCGAATACTTTGTGCAAACTTTGAAAGCAACTTATTAACCACACATACTCAGGGTTCTACAGAGTACAAAATACAACGAGTAAGGATGAGAGGGAGGTCACAGATCCAAAAGCAACCACTATCAAACATGAATGTGCAATGGAAGAAATTTAGATGATTGATTTAAATTGCTGTTTTACCCCTATGTAATTAGTTGTCTTCTTTATCCTTTACAGATTCCTGTCACATTAGTCAACATTCTGCTAGAAAAAGGGCATTCAGACCATCAGTAACTATCAAATACACTTTTGTACTAACCAAACAGGTGCATTTCTGCGGTTTAATTGAAATTGCTCAGTGTTGAAATGCCACGGTGGTTTAAACTGCTGCTTTTTCCTGGATTGTTATTGCTACTTCACCTAGAACTGCATATATGTCACAGAGCAATGCAGTCGATACGTTACATAATTGTCATTGTGCGCATACCAGATTCAACAGATCCACCAAGACTGACTAGTGTGTGATACCAGATAGGTAATAAGATTCCATTTTAATTAGTACATAATTAATTGCTAACATCTTTTACACGAATGCTGAAGCACAGTTTCCACATCTAAAGCCCTGCACAGACCTGACACATTGAGCAGTCCTGTGGAATCACAATACACAATTATGGGAGCAGGAATAGAGAAATGGTCGCATCTAGAGTCACTTATTAAATCAATGACAAGAGCATTACAGACGCATAGCCATATGTATTATGTAAATACATCTAACATAAGTTTATGCAATCAGTAGCCACTTCTCAATGTTTTATAAGCATTTTTCCCTCTTGCTGCATTTGAAACAATCCTTTTTGCTTACTATTCAAAACATGTCTTTGGAAACCTGAAAAAGTGAAATGAAACCTTTATCTGTAAAAAGACAAAACCCACTTCACTTCTCTAATCTTTGTCTTGTACTATGAGAAGACAAATATAAAAGTAGCTTATTGACCTCCATGGTCAATGCTTCTGGTATAAAGTTCAATTAACAACTAATTTAACATTACATGATAAACATAAGCACAATCATAGGTTAGAACTGCAAAAATTTATGCATTTACAGAACATCTTAAAGCAGTTGTAGAGCAAAGATAATAGACCAAATCCTAAACATTTACTTAAAGATAAAGGATGAAGATTTATAAGCAGTAACAGGTTAAAAAAACTTGTTTAGATCACAGATAAATAAAAAGCCACATACCTCCTATCTGTAGAAGCATTCAGAGAAAACACTATGATGACTATTACTGAACACCCCTATTTACATGATTGCTCATGATACAAACGCAATACATCTGCCTACAAACAACTTACAAGTTTGAAAACTCAACTGATCTCTGACCAGGGGATCAAAGAAAAACATGTGAAAAACATAAATTATCGAGCCCCATAAAAACCACATCGGAAAAGGCTACCCCTTGACTCACTGTTTAAGGTATATAGTTAATGACCAAGGTATGTTTTGTAAGTGCCCAAGAAGCTACTTTTAAATAAACAGTTGGTGTTCAAATAACCATTTCTGTTAGGAAATTATTAAATTAAAAAAAGGAAGCCAGTTCCTTTAATTTAATTTTCCCAGTATTTTAGCATCTTTTAAAAAAGATTAGTCATTTGAAGAAGGATTTGCAGGATCTGATTGAAGAAATCCTGCAGTTGAACAGACTAAAAGGTTGGACTCTGCTTGCTGCATTGCAGGACACAAAACTCCTTTTGGATCAGTCTCACACTCGGGAGCAATTAACAGCTCATTTATATAGCTACCCACCATGCATTGGAATACAGGTATCACAAAACAAGCAATAGCAATAAGGCATTTCGACTGTCACATATGTTCAAATACAAAGAAATGTTGCATAAGAAACTTTTGATGAGTCCCTCCAGAAATGCAAATGGACAAAGGGGGAAAACAGGTCACAGAAAACTGTAAAAACACAAAACAGCCCAAAGAGCTGGTAAGAAAGATGATAGGAGAGGTTAAAATAAATAAGAAAGATGATACAGGAACAGGGATAATAAGAGAGAAATTCAATCTGTACTCAAGTTACCTAGGAAACTGTGTCTGTGTGGTGAGCGCTTTATAGAGGGGAAAAAAAATAGCATTGTTTAGAAAAACCAGCTTTTCAGAGAATGGCACAAATTTAGCAAACAGACCTACGGAAACAAAGAGGCAGTTCAAATTCCCACCAGGCCTAACGACCGGCGTTTGCAAACCTTTAACTCAAAGAAATTTAAAATAGGCACATTGTAAATCTCTCAAAGCAAGTATTTATAATGAATTTAGCAGCACACCATAACTGCAGTTTTGCCCTTGCAATATTAACAATGGTTTTCAGAAAAAGATCCCTGTATACACACACAAAATAATCCAAACTCGAGATTAAAAAAGAGAAAATATTTAACATTTAGATTTGAGGAGACAGATTTCAAATCCTAATTTTAAAAAAGACAACCTAAAAGATTATGGTTTTCTACTTTCTTTCCTCTCTCCTTTTAATCTTTAATAGCACCTACTCTGGGTACAAAAGCAATAAAAAAATTTGAGGTTTACGACAACAGGACTCGAAAAGATCATATCTCATCCTTCTCACCCAAATTTCTATGACTCAGGTCATGCAACTGTGAATGGGTACAGCCAGACTACAGGCTGTCATGGTAATAAACTGCATAAAAATTAATCACTAGAAAAGCATTTTAAGTTCATGCAGCCTTCAGAATTGGTCAACTCAACTCCTCTCAACTCTTCAAGGAAAAAAAGGTTTCCTCAAAAGACTTCTAAAGTTCAGGACAGATTTTTTTTTTCCCCACAACAGCCAGGAAGTAGGCAGCTCAGGCCTTTCTGAAACTATCCCAAAAACTGTATAATCCGTATGTGGTTTCTTTTAAGTTCTCTCAATCTTTCTCTTCTTTCCTAATTCCTCCACCTTTTCATAAAGCATTTTTACTGGTATGATTTTCTTCTTCTAGTGGAAGGGGAAAAAAAGTTTCAGCTTTATACTGTCGTACGATAGAAAAAAGGGGGGGCAGGGGGGAGAGGAATTCAGAATCTTAATATTTTCACATGATTAGAAAAACATTGCCCACCCAGTACTAACAGCTAAGAAAGCATCTTTCCCATTTTGCAGGAGTGTATCATGCAGCCTGTTCTTTACATTATCTCTTCCAACTACTGCTCCTCATATGGAATTTCAGAGGAAAAAATGGAAACAGATGGCCTGTTAGCTTTTCAGGGTAAAAGACAAGCACTGTGTGGGTCACCACTTTAAAAACCACACCTTGGAAGCCTTTAATCTGTCTATTTTAGGTACTGCTATGATGACCATTTCAACAGTACCTTAAAGAGCAAAGAGACTATTGTAGAGTGGGAACATACAGAACTTCATTTTGTATCTACTGAAAGAATACAAATACTCTCTAATCTGACAAAAGCCAATCTGTTCCCTTCAAAACCTTCTAAACTACCTCTCTGATTTTGGGAAAAAGTTAAAAAAACTTTTTAAAAACATCATTAAGTTTGAAAACAAACACTGGTTCAGAGATAAATATCAATACTGAATACTCAAGAGTAGACCAGCCTTTATCTTAAAAGAGGATGGCTGAGTCACTCATAACTGCAGGCCAGTGCCAGAGTAGTCCATAATTTGGTAAGCAACAAGCAATATCTCAGCATCCTAAGGACTCCTGTCTTGGTTAACTGACTCTAAGGTAAATCCCCAAAGAAAATGACCAAGCAGATGATGGTCCTATGCAAAATCACACCTTCCTGCCCATAGGTAGTACCAGAAAGTGTTATACATCCAAAATTTGTCTTTTGTGTTTGTAGGTCACATTTCTAATTGCTTGATCCAAGTATCACGAAAACAGCGAGCCAGCCATTTTCACAGATCAGTGGCAGCACAGCCTCTCTTCAGTTTTGCATGGTGCAACTGGTTGTGGATTTTGAGACAGGGGAGGATTCCAGGAGTCATCTCATGGGGTTACTCCACGCTGTGGTTACACAAAAAGAATCATACAGTGCATTTGGACCATGTTGGTTCTTGATGAACCACAGATGTAGTTTTGATTCCATGAGATCACAAGTCTGGGCAGTACTGGAGAGGATATTTGTTCTTAAGAAGTCCCAGAGGTTAGAAGGACCTAGTGCTGGGGTTGTGTGTTTCTGAGGAAGTTCTACCAAATGGGGTTTACTCTACCAGCGAGTGGCTTCCCGGTGTACAAGGCTGTTCTGGCGACATATGCCAAGAGACTGGAGTCACACAGACCCTGACAGAGCCATGGTCTTAAACTGCTGTTTATTTTTATGACTATAAAACTCTGTATACAAAGACCACTGAAAAAGATGATGAAGGATAATGGAGATTTCTTGCCTTTGCCCAGTTGGCCGCAGATAAGTGCTTTCTGTTAATAAGCTACTGGGCGGTCAGAATAACGCTTTGAATCTGCAGAAGCTAGAACACCACCATGAAGAGGTAAAGCATTTTAATGGAACACTGCAGTTGTCAGCAACAAAATGGGATTGCTGCTGCCTTAGACATACATCTTCCAGGACTAATAGTGGCTTTCAGCATGTAGCACCAGTACTGCTCAACTCAGAAGTAAAACGGACCATTTCAAGGCAACCAGCAACTCTGCCATGCTTTTCAGGAGCTGGCAAGGAGATAGTGTTGGAAAAAAATTTAAAAAAAATATTAAAATAAAAACACCCAAAAAACACACCAGCAAAAAAACCCACCATCCCGTAAAATCTCACTGTTGCAGTTGCTACACTCAACACAAACCCAGAGAGCAGGAAAGCTCTGACCTGAGACTACCAATAGAGGTCTCTATGGTTCAAATCCCTGCCCTTCCTCCTGGTTTCATGG
Source organism: Manacus vitellinus (assembly GCF_001715985.3). NCBI lineage: Eukaryota > Metazoa > Chordata > Aves > Passeriformes > Pipridae > Manacus > Manacus vitellinus. Next base: position 7,928,475 of record NW_021940535.1, on the reverse strand, counting down.
CTTTGAGCTCTGGGGCAGAACAGGAGCAACTTGAGTGAGGCTGCAATGTCAGCATGAAAACAGAGGTATCTCGGATATGAAAGTTGTTCCCAGTGGAAGAAAAGTGAGACACAAAAAACCCCACCCACTCAGAGATATCACCCCTGCTTCCATAATTCATAACCTTTGCAGGAGGATTGTGGGATAAACCTTAAAAATACATCCATTAGTTAACAATGATTTACTAATCGAATCTTCACTTTGAAGGAAGAGAAGAGCACAATAGTAACTCACCGGAGATGTTGTTAATCGAAGGATGGCTCCGTTTTTTATTTCATTACGATTCTGAAAGAGAAAAATCCAAAGGTTTCATTGAAGACTCACATAAAAAGATGCAACATGCATTGAGCAGAACGTCATACTAAACACGCAACAGTATTTTCCCCTGTCTGCATGCAAAAGCTTCCCTCTTTCATATGTAAGCTAACAACTATACAGTATTTTCCTCACTGAGGCATATAACATTAGCTTCAAGAAATAGGTGGCTGTTGACATGATACTTAGCAAATCTGAACCCTTTCAAGAGTGACTTCATGTTTTTCAAAGTTTAGCTTCCATTGGCAACCTCTAAATATTTCTTTGAAATATACTGTCCATGGTGTCTGGTTCTGGTATTGTACATACTTGAAGAGTTTGTAAGTTTGCTGAAACCTGTCATTAAACATCTGCAGGATTTAGAATTTATCCCACTGGCTCTCTATTTTCTATAACAAGAACATGCTGACTTAAACCACTGGAACCTACCCACTGAACTCTGCCACCACGACTTTGTACTCTCCCTCAAAGTAAAAAAAGCACTGCAAGTTAGCAGTAAGGAAAGTTCAAACATGCCATAAGCCCTTCTCCTTAGCCAGCTGGCAGAAAGAGGGGGCATTAAACATTTTCTTTTGGTTAAGCTCACATAACGTGTTCAATTAAACTAAAGCTCTGGGTAGATGAAAAAGCTGCCATGCCATAAGCTACGGTGTTCTCTTAAGATGTCCTTACAACTTTGTGGTCAAAGCCCATGAGCATAGTCTTCTCCTGTGGCAAGCATAGGGGAGCCTCCCCCTCCTTGAAGAAGCTACCTCCTGTTCACCACAGGCTAGGAGAATAAGGTACCTAGTACAATGAACATACTAACAGGTACTGACTGTGTATAGTGCAGTGCACAGTCACAACATCAGTCATAGTTCAGCAGCTTGTTCGTGAGCCAATACCCTAACTTGTCAAAGGAATTGGAGGAATCCTTAACAGTTTAAGAGAGAAGAGCTAATTTTGTACTGAAGACCACATTGTAAGCTTTTTGCAGACTGGTGTTTAGCCAAAAAAACCCAAGAAGGTGTATTTCTCCTCAGGCAGTTTTTCCCAAATTTATTTCCTTTTTCTTCTTCCCATTCTGACACATCTCAAATCCAAAATGCTAAAAAACAGATAAATCTCGCCTGAAATGAGGTCAAGCAGTCCCAAAATAAAACTCCAGTACATTGTCTCTTTCTCGGTATCCAAGTTGTCTGTGGGATTGGTACTAGCTACTCTCCACCCACAAAGACTTCTTCACTCTAACTGAAATAATTGAAGTGCCAGACAACACAGGGGGTACAAGGCAGAAGCTTTCTACAGCATCTTTGCCTATATATGCAACTAATTCATCTCAGCCCTCAGCAGTCTCCTTCTGCCAGAAGAGCCTCAGGGAGGCCAGCCAGGCTGGGGCAAAGGGTGAGCAGCTAAATACAGGGTGACTTCCCACAGCAAAAACAAAGTGCCAGATTTTCTCCTCTTGTAGTAAAACAGCACCAGACTCAGCTATGTTTCATCATGTCTAAGGAATCTGTGTGAAGTGGTAATAGTGCATTTGTGTGGTTTAATCTCAGTCAGTGTTGAAACAAACTCACTTCACACAAACAGTTGTGGTGGCTTAAACTGTTACCTCCTGGATTTGTGGAACTGTATAAAAGCAATTGCTTTAGGACAGACAGTGAGAATAGGCTAAATCTACCTCCACCAACAGCTTAGACTAAGCCATTGGACTTCAGGTGCGTTAGGCCAGAGTATCTGTGGGCACACATAGACACAGCTTTACTTGGAAGGCAGCAAATCCCAGCATGAAACAATATTAAAATCAGAGAATCAGACAACACTTGAACAACTTAAACTGTACCAATCACATTCAGAAGTTAAAGTTCACTGACATCTTAACGAAAACATTGGAGCTAATAAACAAATAGACTGTTCTTAAACATAAATAAGAGCACACACACAAGCTTATTTTTTGTAGCAGCAAAACTTTAGGCTTAAAAGTTTCTCATGTTTCCTGCTGCGATTAACATGAACTACCAAATCAGGTGTACAAATGAGTTTTTGGTTTAGCAAGTTAAGGCACCTAATCTAGGCCACAATAAACATCACTGTAAACACTCTTAGTCTACTGCAAACAAGAGGTGCTGAGCGTAGAGTAAGAAGGCTACAGAGTAGTCTCCAGAGACCTGAGGAGTTTGCTGAACAGCTGAGTACTTCTACCTCCCACCAGTGTGCTTCCTTTTCCACCTGGCACGAGCTCTGGTACTGCACAGATCTGTTTGTGGGTCAGTCTCACTAACCTGGCAGAAATTAGTTCCAGCAGTAAAGACAAGAAAGTTTTCTGTTAATAGACACAAACAAGCTTTACAAGGGTTCAGCAACAGCACAAACCCAAGAAAGATGGTGGAACCATATCTTTGGGAGAAGAGGAGCAGTGGATGAAAAGAGAAGAAGGGAAGCATGAGGAGGAATTATATCTCACCTTTTTGGGAGCAGCAAGATGTCAGTCACAGCCTGAATTACATTAATTCATAGTTTCTTCAGCTGAAACCATGCTCCACAGTTTGTTCAATTACAGTAGTTTTGTCACAAACAGAAACACTAACTCATAAAAACTTGGTCTTAATCTGATATATTCTCTACAGTGTAAATCATGCAGGTTAAAAACCAAACCTCTAATTACAGAAGATAAATTGCATAGATTGAATCTACAACCAAGCTAGGAAGGAAAAATATCTTGTTAAAAATACACCATTTCTCAGTAGTTATAGGAATTTAAAAACAAGTGGAAAAAGGGAAGCCGATAACCAGGTCAAAGTTCAGATACCCCATAGGGATAAACAAGAGAAGTACTATTTTCTGGAGTAACCTTATGTCAGCAGGTTATATACAAAATATCAGAGGAAAAAGAACACGTGGAGTATTAAAAGCATCACTGGATGTTTTCTTTGGAGTCCTTCTGTTTAATCATCAAGACAAATCTGAAACACCAAAGGTTTCAGACTCAAAGGTACAAAGTTTGTCAGAGCCCATAACACACAAAGCCCACGGACCTTTCATTGTGTCTACCTCAGAGCAAGGTGCGTGTGCTTGTCCTCTACTGTAAATTCAGTTGTTGCTATCTCAACAGATAGAGAGCTCATCTTCAACTCCTGATTTAAACAAAGGCTTAAGGAAAACCGCCTACACCTTCTCTCTGAAAGTATTCAAAGTCAAGTCACAAGCTAGCCAAAATTTGAAAAGGGTTAGCTGTTGCCCAATAAAAAAATACAATTTTGTTTATTCACTCTAAATAATGGCTTAAGCACATACCAAGAAACAGTGTATAAGCATACCATTAAGCCAAGAGGATTTCCTACATTAACTGTGTGATGCAGTAGTCAGCATGCCAGTTAATTTCAATTGCAACGTTTACACACAGTTAATCCGCTTAGTTTCAGGGATGATATCCTGTGGATTTCTTTTCCAGGATAACAGAACATCATTACAGCAGCACAGCTTTGGCAATCATACTTACTAGCAACACTGCTATTTAGGACAGGGCTTACCACCACCTATGGTGGAAAAAAAAAACAAGACAAAAACAAACAAACAAATCCTTTTCCAAGATACTCCTGGTCTGTTTCTCAAGTGTACAGGAGGTTTGTAGATATTGTTCATGCTGTTGTATTAGGAAAGCTTAATCCTGAGCTGTGAAGGAACTATCCAATGATACTATCCAAAATGGCTCTAAAAAAATCCATAACAAGAAAATAGGTTTATTGTAAATGTTATCTAGGATTAAAACAGCAGTTATATTATCGTACAAATAAGCCCCCTTTGCAATACTATATCTAGCAAAATCATGGCTAGGCTTCACAAACGAAGATTTAGGAGGCTCTATCCACATTTGTTACAAGCATGCCAGTGGCTAATGAGGCCAATACGAGATAGACATATCCGGTTGCAAAAGGCACAGCAGAAAGACTCCTTAGGTGGTATATTCTGCAAGGCGCGATTCTTTCTGTGTTGTCTTTTCTCCTCGAGAGTGATCCTGCGTGTGTTCTCAAAGGAAGCAGCAGCAGTAAAGATAGTGTGTCTCCAGACCTCCCGATTGGAGGTCAGAGTAGAACAGTTATGGTGATCAATATGGCCAAAGCTGAGATGTTGTTTCAGGGAGTCCTTGTATCTTTTCTTTGGGGCTCCTCTCTTGCGGCAGCCGGTGGCAAGTTCACCGTAAAGCAAGATCTTAGGGAGGTGGTGATCTTTCATCCTTGAGACGTGCCCTGCCCAACACAGCTGTGTTCTCAGTAACATGGCCTCAATGCTTGTGACTGCTGCTTATTCTAGAACAGACATATTAGTCACATAATCTGACCAGTGGATGTTTAGGATTGTGCAGAGACAGCGTTGATAGAAGCGTTCTAGGAGTCGCAGGTGGTGGCGGTAGATGGCCCATGATTTGGAACCATATAAGAGAGTAGACAGCACAATGGTTTTGTAAACACTGATCTTTGTACTTTTCTTCAAGTGTTTCTTACGCCAAACTCTTTTATGGAGTCTTCTAAAAGCACTTGGACATTTCATTTTGTGTTCACATCTTAGGACCCTCTGCCTTCTAATTCCACTAGCTGGAGCAACATGAAAGTACTTGAACAGTAAACACTTCAGAAGGGATAGGCAAGGAAGGAGAGGCAGTGGGATAGCCCTCTATGTTAGGGAGTGTTTTGACTGTCTAGAGTTTAGTGATGGTGACAATAGGGTTGAGTGTTTTTATGGGTAAGAATCAGGAGGAAGGCCAATGAGGAAAAATTTCTTCACAGAAAGGGTTGCCAAGCATTGGAACAGGCTGCACAGTGGTTGAGTCACTATCCCTGCAGGTATTTAAAAGAGGTGTAGATGTGACACTTGGTGGCACAGTTTAGTGTTGGACTTGGCAGCGTTAGGTTGATGGTTGGACTTGATGATCATAGAGGTCTTTTCCAACCTAAATGATTCTATGTTTCTATTACTATCTGCCACCAGATTCTGTTCCTTCTCAAAGCTCTGCTTTAAGACATGCAGGAGACTTGAATCTAGAAAGTCAGACTCAGGCATTAACAGAGTCCACGAAATCAAGCAGAGGGATAAAGCTATGCGAATTAGCTTTAAAAAAATCTTACTGAAATAGTCAAGTTATTTATTCAGAGCTTTGCTCGAGAGACACTTTGGAAAATTTATCAGGGAAAACTGAAATTTGTTTTGCCATGTATTTGTCTTATCATTTTAATAATCTGTTATACCCAGCAAAATACCTCAAGATGCAGTTCACTGTAACTGGTTGGAATGAAATGTTTTCTTAATATATTTGAGGAAGACCTAAAAGCATTGGTTCCTATGGGCATAGCTCACTCAGTGCTATTCTTTAGCCTTGACCAAAAAGCTTCCCTCAGACTTCTCTAATCAGCCTAAAGTATAACAGCATAACAGCCATTCTTCAGGTGTTTATATCACTAAGTAATAGATTCATTCCTATTTCCATACTACTGCTATTTTATTACACCTTCCTCCAAATGAACACAATAACTAAAAATTAGAGCTATGAAATACACTTTATGTTAATGACATTTTCAAGAGGACAATTTTGGGTGAGTTGTAAATAAGGACAAAATGACACATAATAGAGTTATAGAGTTCATTTCTAAGTCAACAGCTTAGGAAAGAGAAGTGAAGTTCCTGTTGGCAGATCTCCCTTAAAGCACTGACTCAATGTGCTACAGCATCCGGGAAACACTGGGGGTCATCAGAAGTGGTACTGTGCACAAGACAGAGGGTGTCACTTCGCCACAACACGAGAACTTCATGTACCCATGTGCAGGGCACTGTGTGCAGTTTTGATCTTCCTGTCTTAAGAAGGACACAGTAATGTGAGGGAAAATGCAGACAAAGGCAAGTGTACAATGGGCTTCAGCAGTTGCATCACAAGGCAGGGTCTCCACAGTTTGAAGGGACAAAGGACACAGGAAGGAATGTAGCGAACAAGCTGAATGCAAAACTGTTGTTATGAAACCCTGCAGTATGAGAACTTAGGGGTACTTGATGAAAGCAGTAAAGGATCAGTTTAAAGCAGATAAAGAATACACCTCTTCATTCAGCAGGCAGTGAGCTACTTGAGCTTGCTGTCACAAAAGGTTGTGAAAGCAGGCCATATCAACAGGTTCAAGAAGAAACGAAAGAGTTGCATGGCCTTTGTATGGGATATTAAATGGACTAAGTGTAGCCTCCAACACCTGTAATATAACAAATGGGAATACTGAGGAAGCATAAAGGGAGTGAAAGCCATCACTACCCCGAACAGCATTTGCTACTGTTACAGCTGGAGGCCAACTACGAGGTTAGATGTAAGATTTTGGTGATTTGATAGGGAACTTCTTAAGTTCATTTATTGTCACCAAAATGTTTAATAAGATGAAAGCTAAGTGATAGAGGTAATTATCAACATTGTGCTACTTGGTATGACAGAACTGTACTCTTTTAGAAGAAATACTGATGCAATTAATCTTGTGACAAAATTCCTTTTCTGGGAAGCTGTTGGACACGAGGACAATGTCTTCTAGTTTTTCATGTTATAATTTGTTGATAAAATTTTATCAAAATAGTTTGGCTGAAGTTTCTAAAAAGAGGATGTTTTCTGCATGCTGTTTATCTACCCCTATTCAAGGATCACAGAAACTAGTAAATAAACCAAGATACAGCAGTGATGCAATTTCAGGGTATACATTAGCCACTGCAACTCTGCAGCCACAAGAGGCACAATTCTGCACATACCCTTCTAGCGTGTGGGCTCCCAACATTTCCTTCACATCGGATCTTCCAACATGCAGCAGCACAGTTAACCACCTAACCTTTAAAAAGTTACCTCTGCTTCTCCCCTTCATTCACAAAAATGAGGAGTAAAAAAAATATTCCAGAGTTTTCTTTTGTCCGATCCATGACTTGAACCAACTTGCCTTCCAGCAGTAGTCACTAGGATGTTAGTGAAGCAAAGAGAATGAAGTAATGGTGAGGAAAAAGAAAGCTCAACTACCTTTTTCTCCAGCAACTCACAGTAGTACCAACTTGACTGCTACTTAAACCACATACTAAGAAAAAGACCATACTTTGCATGATTCGCTCATCTGCAGGTGGAATGATCTACAAGGACAACTTTACCAGGTACCCCTTGCTCTGCCAAAGCAGCAGTGGTATTACACCGTGGGCAGACATCCTTCTGACACATTAAAAGAAGTTACAGACAAGTTATTTTTAACCTGGATCAGTTCCCCAATTCAAGCAACCACACACAGACAGTTGTACCAGTAACACGGAAGAGGTGGGCAGATAACAAGCAGACCCATCATCCTCTGATAAGTTTGTTAATAAGAGCTGCACCCTGCAAAATAATCATCAGGAAATGACAGACTTAGCTGGGATCATCCTATTATTGGTGAGATCATGTGGGGAAATCAGAACAGGTTGCTAGTATGGACACAAAAAAAAAAACCCTAACAAACAAAGGTAAGTAAGGATTTTCAAATCGAAGTCAGCTCTCCAGTGCAGTTCATCCACATTCACCCACAGCACTACTGAGGGGTCAGCACAGGAGCTGCACAGCTGCTCCTTAAGCAGATGCTGCTACTAAAAGAAATAGCTGAAGACCCAAGTTAAGACTGTGGTTCAGAGTCACTTTTGCCAAATTACAACAGTCTACTACCACAGTCTTGCTTTTCATCCCCTTTCTCATTCCTACTACTGCTTTATGTGGCAAAGGTAGTTGTATAACTGGTTGATCAGTCAACAAGGGAGCTAAACCAGATGAAAACTGTATCGTTTTGGGGTTTGCTCAGTGTGTATGGAAAAAGACAGGAGTAAGCACTATAATATAAGCAGGAAAGTGGGCCAGCTCTTTTTGCAAGCACCACATTTGGAACTATACTGAAACTTCAGGGGAAGCCTGCAGGTGCTTGTGCTTCTCTAATACATACATCCCACTCCCAGCGCCCTTTCCTGTGTCCTTCCTCTCACCCAAGAGGGACTGTAGGTAAAAACATTCCTTTTCCATTTTTGACTACAGTTGGAATTTGACAAAAAGTTTGTTCTACGTCAGCTTAAATGAGTTCCAGAAACAACTGAGAGACAGTTCACGGCTGTTAAAAAGAGCAAAGTTTCATTCCTCTTCCTACCCTTCCTTTAACTTCTTTCTTCTCTAAAGCCTGGACATGATTCAAGAGCCTTGCCTCGTCCTTACATCAGATCAGGCGGCCTTTTTATTAATCAAATTTAATGAATTCAAGTGGCACAAAATGATTCCCCCTCTTGCCACCACCTTCAAAAATGGTCAAAAAATGTTGTAGCTAGCATAGATGAAGTGGCAGGATCTTCTGGGGAAGGGGAGAAGAAATCAGAACCATCCTCTTTCAGCAGTAGCCTGTGATGTTTGTTCACTGCCCTTTGGAAAACTACCCATCCAAATAGGTTGTTCTTTAAGTATAAAGAATATTTAAAGAGCATTTCTGTGTCAGCCAAACCTTACAGACAACTGTTTACTAACAGGTGAACCCAAACAGTTGTACTGTGCCTGTGGTATGCCATACTTACCTTCAAGTGCTGTAACAGAAACACAAACCTTTTCAGAGCCTTTCCTCTCTAGTGACTGCTTGAGAGGCAAAACGACAAAATTAATTAAAGAAAATAAATATCTATACAGCTTTTTTAGAAAACTCTCGATCCATCTCATCGGCCTTGATGTGCAACTGAGGAACTAAATAGAAGATTGTCAAACCTTTTTAAAAAGGAGGCAAGAAAAAGAATTAGGCTGTTCGTGCTGGGTCCAGGAAGTATAACAGGTTGACAGGACACAATTATTTTCTTTGGAAAATTTACTATAAACCAGAAGTCCTACAAAATGAGTCCTAAAGACTAGAACTAATTTGCTAAGAGAAGGGTGACCACTACCCACTGTTCTTGAAATCAGCCTCAATGAAGCAGGATTGAGAGTGATTTAGTATCTGGATACTCAAGTTATACTTCTGCTCGCTGGAAAAATAAACTGGTGTCCATCACTTTTTGCTGGAGTTCACAGGGCAGTGTTACCCAGCATTTGCCAAGCAGGGAGGAGCACAGCCACTCTGACTCCTTGTGCTGCCCTTACTGTAGGGACTTTCTGCAGGGCTGTGCAGGTGCCCCAAAATAGTAAGAAATCTGTGAATACGAAGGAAATATCATGTCTTATCTGTGGCAGAGAAAAGGGAAAGCTCGGCATAGTTTGATCCAGGTCAAATCTATCATTTATATAGCATGATTAACAAATGCATTATGAAGAGTAATGCAAATTGGCAAATGAACAGCTCACTTAAGACATTTCTTCAGTTTCTAGTCTTCCTGCAACTTCTTATTCTCAGCTGAAGCAACTGGTCCTTCAGTGAACCAGAAACTTTCAACTCAATGAAACTCAATCAATCAGTGAAACAGATGAATACGAAAATGTAAAAGAACAAAAATCAAAAAGCCCCAACCCTACAAGTGGCTCACTTCTTGCCCTGTCATTTGCATACACTCCCACACAGGGAGCCTATAATGGCATGCTGGAATTTCACATGAATATATAATTACAGGTTGTGTTCAGCAAAAAATAGGTCACAAGCAAAAGCACCTTTGAGAAAGGACAAGCACCAGAAACTTCACCCAGGTTCTCTTTGGGAATATGGGGTAAAAGGATGTCCCATTTGCAAACACAGTGCAAAGACAAGTAAAGACAACAAAAGGAAGCTAGGGGCAGTTCTTCTTGCAAAACAGAATTAAAAGCCTCCCAAAATTAATGAATTGTGTCTGCTTTCCTCCGCTTTAAGCAATAAGATTGAAAGGGAAATATGGGAGATAGGAAAGAAGAAAAAAAACCCACAGGGAGTCCTCAGAGGCATCAGATGTAAAAAAATTGTGACAATAAAAATGGACTGTAGTAATAGACAGATGAATGTCTTTGCACTTAAAAGATAATATGAAAAAATGTCACCACTTTCAGCACTATGTTCTGACTATAGTTCAGCACTGGCCCACAAAGCCCCTCAGCCCTTTATTCCTGATAGTTGCTCAGGTGCCTCCAGCACTGAAACCAGCTTGTACACCATTCTTCCACAACCACACACTGGATCCACAAATGGATCTAGAGGAGGTCATGGCCTGCAAGACCAAAGATGAGCAGTGATAAGGGACCAGACATACCCACTAATGTGCTGCATGAGCCACCTGAATGTCTGTCTCTGGATTCCTAGGACTGCCAGCAGAGGAACACAGCAAAGTCATCCAAGCTGTGGTTTTCAGTCCAGGAACATACACAGCACATAAAATTATACAGGCATTTTCTACTCTTCATATAGCTTTTTTTTTTTTCTAAATCTGAGCTTGCCCAGGCTACAGTGTTCCTGAGTTATTATGCCTGATGTACACAAGCATCTAATTCAGGTACTACCTTGATAGTCTGAAGCAAAGGTGACCTTTTAAATACCTATTTTATAGTATCTAGCACATCCTGATTTAAAAGTCAGGCTTTTAGATGTTTGACCTACCAAAGAAATGCCCCTCCACAATAAGCAAGGTCATTAGAAAACCACACATCTATTAACATAACTAAAAATCAATTACTTTGTGATCAAAACACCAGACAGACTTGAGTTTAGGCCCTATGCCTGCTTAGTTTGCTTCTTCACATAACCTTTTACTTTACTTCTCTCATTTTTACAAAAAAAAGGGTTAAAATATATAATTAATAATTTTCACTGCATTTTCAGGGGCACAGATATAGCCAAAATAGAACCCCAGAGGCAGCAGACCAAGCTGGATCTGCTGTGATAAGCCCGATCTCTAGTAGAAACCCTGGCTAACTCAAAATTTGTTAAAAGACTGCCCTTATGCTGCCTGAAGGAGTTACTGCTACTCCTATAGAGGCATTTTTTCCAACCAATACAGAAAAACAAAAACAAAAAACACAGAATTGCTTGGGTGTTGTTTTTATTTATGTACGATATAAGTGGGAAATATGGGTCAGCTACAATAGATAGAGTTCTGCATTTGACAACCAAAACACAGATGTGCTGTTTGCCACCCAAAACCAAAACTACAATCCTAAGCCATGTAACATTTGTAACATTTTCACTTCAAAGTTTCTTGTTACTTTGTACAAGAATTCCTTAATTGCATTTCTTTCTGGTAACTTTAAGCATGGGGATGTTTTAAAGAGGCATCTCTACCTGGAAGGCAGTCTCTGCAGAGAGACATGAACTAAAGGTAATGCCATCTGCATACATACAGACATACAATTCACCTTTGAAAGCAGTGAAAAATATTTACTCATTGGAAGCTGTCACTAACAAAAAAAGTTCTGCTCGTGTCATTTAGTAAGAGGCAGATTAAAGCAATGTGGTCTTTAACTATTAAGTGTTGTAACTTCATTGAAGTGCATGTGTTTGTCCTCATGCCTGGTGATTTTCATGTTTTAATTCAGGAATCCTATTGAACACAAATGAGGGAAAGTATGTCAAAGGGGTGATGGCCTATATAAGCCTCTCTTTATAAGTATCCAACAAGCAGCGATAAACAGTGAACAATATCTAATGAAAGTCACAGACATCTGAGTAATTCTGGTGGCATTTAGAGCTCTTCTCTCTTATTTATGTGACTCAGAGTCAGACATTCTGCATATTTTCAGTAGGGAATAAACAAACTCAAAGTTCTCTCTGCAGTACAATCCAAAATGTCCTAGAAGACTATAATTTTCCACCCTTAATGCAAGTTAAAGGCAGCCAAAAGCCACTGGACTGCCTTATGCGGAACAGAAAACATTTCTCTTCTCCAAAGCTTCAGGATCCTATCCACCAAAAGTGGAAGTAAAGACTGGAATATTCCCCGAATTGCATCAGGACAAATGCCTCCAAGGAGTTAGAGTATTCACTCAGTCCTGGCTTCTTGGAAATACTCACTGTATAATCAAGGTTTAAACACGGACAGGAAAGTTCAATTGTGTCTGCCTTATGGGAAAACTGTCACCATTGAGGGCAATTAGCAAAACAGTCTCAGTATTTAATTTGGGTGGAGGTAAAACACAGCAATCAGTAATTACTTTGACAGGTTTCCTTGTAGTGGCCTTTGAAGTGTCTGTCAACTGAAACTTGAAAAGAAAGGAGAAGAAAAAAACCCAACAGACCACCACACAAGCAAGCAAAACAAAAGTCACACATTGAGAAGGTTGTCTGGTCTGTTACAAAAAAAAAAAAAAAAAAGCACAGCACTATCTTATGAGCAACTGCTCTTGCTATCTTGCTAAATTTCGTCTTTCCAAGTGCTTAACTATGCCTAAGTTTCTTTTATTTCTTGGGTGCGGGTAAGAATTACAGCAGGACAAAACTTAGTTCACGTCTCAGTTATATTAGCAAATCCTAAAGAACTGTAAAATGCAAAACAAAATCAAGAGATCCCTCTGCTTAAAGGCTAGCCAAACTAAACTGATAACAAGGTAAGCAAGAGGCACCTATATCTATGCAGTTGAGCTCATGCCTATTTAGTTCAAAATGCACTGAGGTTATGGAATTTCCATGCAGAAGGTTTTAAATAATGCTCTTCTCCCATTGCTTAGAAACTGTACCTCTGAGGTACTACATGTACACTCTTACAAACAATCTTTTTTATTAATTTCAGCAATTTTATCAGTAATGCTAGGAATGAATGTTCTGCTTGGTCCCATTCAGATGAGCGTGTCCCCACATATTTGGATTGGACATTCCATTTTTATTACAGCTACAGCTATTTCATTACACTGTGCTAAAATCATTGTATCACTTGATGAATCATCTATTGCCACGCTACCTGGGGACCAAAAAAATAAGCCAATAGAACATACAGAACTGGGAAAGGACAAGACAGCAGGCAGGAAGGAATAGCCAATATTATACAGTCACTGAAACTAATTTCTACCTGATCAGCCAAAAAAGAAAAGTGAGATGCAATGAAGGTCTCCTCAAACTTCAAAGAGCCCTTCATGTTTTAAATATTTCAATTTCCTGTACACCACTTGTTAGCAGAATACTAAACACACACAGATAGCAAAGTCGAAGGGGTTAGTGCTCAAGTCGCAAACACACATTCAAATTCTTTTTGCTTCTCCAAAATAAAAAGAAATCAGTTAAAAATCATTAAGTCAGGTTTCCCAGTATCGACTCTCCCACTGACATTGCATTATGGAAAAAAATTTTCATATATTTTAATTTAAAATAAATTATTGTGGCAAACATTTTTATAGATTATGCAAGAATTGCATTGAATGATTTACCCACCTTCTCTGTGATGTAGAAATTAGAACTATCAGCATGCTGCAGTGCAAACTGATCATGATTTGCAAGAGACCACCTTGGAAATATGAAAATAAATTAATCACAAAATGAAATCTTAATAATTCAAAAAGTACCCTTCACATAATTTTATTATGACCAAATGAGCACTTGTCATTCCCATGTATTTCTCATATTTTTCCATAGCTTTCAATGATGAGTTCCATGAAGATAAAAGCATGTTTACAAAGGGAAAACTTTAGTACAAATACATCCTATTGATTGTTGTTTGCAGTAAGCAAGATTACTAAATCACTAAAATGGACCAAAAAAGAATAATTTGCAGTACCAGGATTTTATGCTACCTTATACAATACCCAACACATATATTTTTAACTTGATACATTACATTACATGTAAAATATCACCTTTTTAACTCAGTAGCAATTTGATGAATATAAACTAGTTTCTCGTGTGGTAGCACTTGCTTAAAACAGCTTTTTTTATTAACATACTAAAATTAAAGCAAGGTATTTGCCTTACCAATTATTAGTCTATATTGCAGAACTTGCAATTAACATTTCAGTTTCATATGAACTGTCACATCAACTGGACCAGCTTACAGCACCCACTAGACTAAGTGCTCAAAAATCAAAGCCAGAGGCTTTAGTCCCTTAACCCACGAACTGCAGGAAACCACAAGCGTAAAGTGAGTGGGTACAATGCATTCTGTGCAGGAAGGAAACAAAGTCTAAATGAGAGTCACCCACATGATGGAGTTGCTTTGTTAGGAACCTCATCTTGCAAGCAATTGATCCAAAACACACTGCAAATTTGAATTGGAAGATAGAACAACAAGATTTAAGAAACTAATGACTAGTCATTCAAGATATCTAGATTTTCTTTGAAAAAAATTATCTCCTGATACTTCCAAAAGTACAGTACAGTAAGTACTATATGGCAGAACTTACCCATCACAGACTTCTTTTATTATTGAAGATAGTGGCTTTTTCTGGTTAATGAAAAAAAAAGAAAGAAAAAACAAAATTACCAAACTAGAATATCTCTGAGCTCTTAAAATATGATTTCAAAGCCAGTAACTGCAAGAAACAAAACAAGTTAGTAGTATTTCATTTTTTGTTCAACATAAAGTTTGGTAAGATCCCAAAAGTTTCTGCTGCTTTGGTCTGGTAAACTATAAAGACAGCAATTCTACACATATGCATGATGACATTATCAGTTCTTTTTGTCAACCTTTGCCCATATGACATAAACTCAGCTTCTCAACTGACAAATCAAAGGGTCTTTTGTGTACACTGCATCTCATTATCCAACAGAAACAGAAGATTTAGACATCAACACAGGCATTTTCCAGGAATGACATCTGAAGCAAGAAGACATTCAACATTTTTAAACCTTCTTTTGTCCCTTTCAGATATGGTGATATAATGTCAGTAATCCTCTCTCTTAAGTACACACATGCGGGTTCCTCTCTGATAAAACACCAGCTGGAAGGTGTTAAGATCCCAGATGTATCAGTTCTGCTTTATTCTCTACATCTGTGGACACGAGCATTTGGACTGACTGAAAAGAGCTCTCTTGCTTTGGGTCCCAAAATAGAAAAAAAAAAAAGTCTAGCCTGGTGATGTTGCAATGCTTTGAACTTTGTTATAAACACAGGGTGCACACACAAGTGTTTTTAGAAGATTTCTGGCTAAAAGAAAACACACTTTTATATCCCAAACATAGATGAAGTTGCATGGCAAAAAGAAACACACTGAACTTCACCAGCTGTGTGACTACTGAGCCTTTTTTTTCCAAGACTGGATGAACACACATCACACAGATCTGCTGCTTCACAAAAATTTCCCAAATCACCTAAACAGCATAGGATACCCCTCTCTAGTAACTTCCAATAATGACAGTTCACTGAATTCTTAAAAAGCAAATAAACCAAACAAAATACAAAAAAAAATCATAAACCCAACCATAAGCCAATACTGTAGTCAAAACAAGCTGTTTCCCTTTAATTTTTATAGAAAATTATTAGTCTAAAAATTAACTCGGCATATGGATGCATTATGTGGAGGAAGAATTATTTTTCCCTTCAATTTGTTTTCTGTATTGCATCACTGCATAGACAGAAAACTAGAGACAAGACTCCCTGGTCAGGTCAGGATCAGGGAAAGATTTGTTATTTTACAGTCCAGTCAACTAAGCCAGTATATAAACAGGCAAAAACATAACACAAGACCATTTTAATCAAACTTGAATGAAAGCACCTGCTGAAAGGATTTTGTTTCTGCTTGCCATAGTGACTCAGTCCTTGGTTTCCATCCTTCCCCTTTCACCGCTATTACTATTTTCACATGAACACCCAAGATGATCCATACCAGGGAAGCTATTCAAACTAAAAAACTGGCGAGTAAAAGGGAAAAAAAAAAAAATCAGTTTTCACCAGGACTGATTTCCTGATCTGCCTTGCTATGTACCTAAATGACTAGTAAATACCAGCACATGGGAGAAAACGCAGAAGTGTGAAACTGCTCCATTCTGCAGCAGCTAACAGGTCCCTTCTCCACAGCAGCTTCTGTCTGTTGTGCTGACTCAGTTCTTTGTGCAGCTCTATCCACACTGTGAAGCAGATCAGGCAGTTCACGTGAGATAGAAAGTGTGGGGTTTGCCCCCCACAGTTTTTTGGACTGATCAGTTCCTCAGTCTGGATTACTGTATCATTTATGTGCAGCTGCTTTGACCTGTTGTCCTCCTTCACAAGGGTTTTTTCAGCTTCTGCAATCCTGTGAAAGCAATCCCTGCTCCCAAACACTCTCTTCCCTCTGTCGTTCCCTAATAAAAGAAAACCCCATTTTTTGGGAGGGATAGAGGGGGGAGCATATGTTTATCTGGAGCTGGTTAACTCCAGTTTGCCATCCAGCACATGTTTGCCAGCCTGTAGGTAAACTATTGCCAGGCAGAGCACACAGCTCTGTAGGCTGCATGCCCTTCTCCTCCAGATGCTACTGTGGGTCCTGTTTTGATATTTCCATATTTTGACAAAATTTTATCTGGGTTATTAATTCCTTTTATAAAGTAAACATAAATCATCTAGCAGATTCAATACAGTGGAGGACAAAAAGAGTAATTGCCTCTCCTCCCTATTATTTCCCACAGGACCTGTAGTTTCCCATTGGAAACTATGACAAAAAGACACTGTAATTACCAAACTTAGCAATAATATAAATACTGGGAAGATTGGATAAATTACTTTCCAAATCATTATTTTGGTACTTCTAAATTCTCTACACCATCAACTTTTATGTCCTTTGTCAATCCTATTCACCTCCTTTCCCCTTTTCCTATTCTATACCACATTTGCATTATTATATGGTATTTGAGACTAAAAACTTGGGAAAAAAACCCCAAACATAAAAACCCCACAACAAGTCAATTAGAATCTGTAAGGAACAGTTAAAAAAGCAACAAATAGATCCTCACTAATAAAAACTATTAACAATATTAAAGCCAGCTTCTTATGGTACAGCTTTGCCCTCCTATGACACTACTGCTATGGCACTGATGTGACTAAGCATAATTCCTGATGAGAAAAATCAACAGGATAAAAAAGGTAGAACTCTTCTGGGATACAGAATTTGCAATTAATGATCTGATAACACTTTACAAATTAATAAGTGTAAAATAAGTATCACTGCAATGCTAATAAGCTGCTGCTCCTAATAATCCCTTGGGCTGCGCTCCCTCTACACGTAAGTCTCCAGACAAAACTCTTTCCTTTTCTCTACCAGGCAGATAAATTGTCAGTAGCACGCTGTTCACAGCTGCAAGTGGGATGACACTGAAAGCAGGCAGTGGCTGCTATGATTCCCTCTGCCATCACCCAGGAAGAGCCTGGTTGGCAAGCACAGGCTGTGGGAAGACTCTGGGCCGGCAGCACTCCGAGCTGACAGCAGCAGCAGTCCTGCCACCCTGCCTGCGCACAGCCAGGCCTCCTTGCCAATAAAACCCTTCTTTGCCCTGGGAGTGACAGGTGGATGAGCGACCAGCTCCCGTGGCCCCTTCCCAGCCAGCTCACAGCCACCTCCAGAGTCCCTTTCGCAGTCCTGCTAGTGAAAGCTGCAAGACACATAACTATGTTTGGGTAGCAGTGAATGGACCCGACTGTTTACTGCACGTATAGGAATGTAGCAGTACTAGAAGACAAAGAAAAGTGAGCTGTTATATTTCCTTTTTTTCTTTTTGAACCACGAAAAATGAGGTAAAAGTCTATCTCCATTCTCTGCAGAGTACATCCACTTGGCAGGCCGTTCAAAGACATTTTTTCCCCCCCCCGGCTCTAAATATTTGCCTGATGTTAAAGAGAACACATTTGAAAGCTTTGTTACCTTAATCTTAATAAAATTACGTATAAGGAAAATTACATATCTCTGCTGCATTTACAGTTCCAAAAAGTCAAATGTACCTTATTAGTCAATGTACTTTAAAGAATTCCTTACAATCAGTCCAAAAATATTTCAAAGATTTTCCTT
Organism: Manacus vitellinus; assembly: GCF_001715985.3. Taxonomy (NCBI): domain Eukaryota; kingdom Metazoa; phylum Chordata; class Aves; order Passeriformes; family Pipridae; genus Manacus; species Manacus vitellinus. The sequence continues at coordinate 7,910,297 of NW_021940535.1, read as the reverse complement.
CACAGAAATTTTTTGTGCTAGCATATTTTGGTTTTGTTTTACTTTTTGTCTCCATGTCCTCTCCTAGACTAGTGTGAATGAAGTGTGCTTTTACACATGCTGAGATGCTCATTTAAAGCTCTAAGAAGACCAGACTGTAGCTTTAATGCACAAAATAACACAGATCAAAGTAAACCGTATGCTCCCTACAGGAGATGACCTCTTCAGCTGACTTATCACAGTATCTGCACTGAACACATTGGTTAGTACAAAATTATTTTCCTAGGGTAGGTATTAAATTGATAGCTGAAATCAAGTGGGAAATGACAACGGGGCATTATGGCCTTGCAACTTACTGATCTGCATAAAAGGGGAGAATCCTGACAATGATACAGAGCATAGGCAGCACTGGAGCTAATGTGAATTTATGCACCTGGTAAAGGTTTATGTGCATTGACTGGTTAGGTGTCCGAGATGCTGGCTAGCTGTACCCCTAATGACATTCACCATGCAGTAATACCTAGTCACTCCTTCTGTGCTCACCTGTGTCTCACATCATGTCTACAAGTTTTGTGTTATAAGATGCACACAGATCCCTAACTCTGTCTTCTCGAGTACCCGCTCTTGTTACTTTTGCAATATTTGGTAGCACTTCTAAAGTAACTTGCAGAACAGAGACTGAGATTTCCCACTTCAATTTCCTCACCAGTTTCATCCTTTCATGCCTATACCTATGGAGGACCCATAGGGAACCAGTCACCAGGAAGTACAAAGCACAGGCGTGCCAGAGTGTAGGCTAGGTGAGTCCAGGCCACTGTTTTGTTCCAGAAAAGTCATGGGATGAGCAAAGGAAAGCAAAGAATATCCAGTATGCTAGTGCCGACCAAGCCCTAGGTCCAGTTCAAGCCACCAGTATACCAACTTGGATTTAAAGCACTTCTAGATCAAATAGCAAGTGTGTGTGTATGTGCAATGGCAAACTGCAAACAGGACAGAAGCCTAAATGTGGGCAGAAACCTGTATTGTATATGCACTTCTGATATACTCTGATTGTGCTATACCAGAAAATTGTATATAGGCTTATTTTAGGCCAAGTCTGAATACCTTTCCTTTCCACATGGCTAAGAGAGATTCATTGCTTTTTCTTTCCTTAAAGTTTGTTTGTTGGGTTGTAGTTTCTGGGTTTTTTGGATCATGACTGGGACATCACTCTACCCATCTGACACTTTTTAACCACAGAAGTAACAAGAAAACACTTAGCCCTTGCTATCTTCAAGCCTATCACCAAAAAAAGAAAAAGAAAAAAAAAGCGCAGATGCAGCACATCTGTTAGTGGGAAACACTCAGCATTAAGGAAAAAAAAAAGGTATCTGTGCCTCTGTCAAAAACCAGAATTTCAAACCAGTAAACATACCATTTAGTCTTATAATTAATGCTATCATTCTACTAACAAATTCTTCAGTGTAAAAGTCTTTTTAATGGTTACAAAAAAAACAGAAAAACACCTCTTTTCACAATCAGTGGAGGCTTCGTCTGTTACTGTCATGGACAAGAGCCCACAGAATTAGAAGTAGGACTGTCCATTGGCAAACAACAGATGCCAGGACACCTGGATCCTTCACTCACTACTTCACTGGTTTCTCATGGTGTAAGAGGCAAGGTCTTCTGTAAGGTGGAAGTACTGGAGTGCTTTGGATTCCAGCCTCCTCATCCTGCTCTAAACTTTAGGAATCACCTCTCTCCATTGACTACAATGGAGTTTTGGTTAGACCAGACTTGTTAATCAATCATCAGGCATCTGTAAAAGACAAAGGAGAGGATTTCCCTAACTCAGGGGAGCGCCAGAGAGAGTGAATACCTGAGAACGCGGACACCTCAACGCTGCAGTAACAGATACCATAAAACCCAGCCAAGGTCTGGTCAACAACACGCAGTTTTGTCAGTGCAGCATCACAACTCAGGGCAGGAAACATTCACACCCCAGAGTCAACAGGCAAAATCCTCAACAAGTGCAGCTGCTGATGGGAGAGAGCTTTTGTCAGCTTAGTTCACAGCTCTTAAAGTGGTAGTTTTAACACGTCAGTAGCAACATTTTGGTATAAATATAGCAGTTGGGGTTCTGCAGAGAGCACAAGACTCAGGGAAGCCCAGGTATTCATGTCCTCTCCCACTTCACTCTCAGCTGCAGCTTCCTCAGTTACTCTCTTCTCACCTCCAAAGAGATCCTCACTCCTAAGTCGGCATTTCACCAGACCTAAGGATTGACTCACAGATCATATGTTTAGGATGTTACAGTGACCGTACAATGAGGAAGTAGTAAAATATAACATTATTAACAAAAAACCTCAAATAAACAAAACACCTAAACAAACAAAAAAAAACCCCAAACAGAATTTTACAGATAGTTCTTACTCCTCATCTAGTGTCCTAACAAGCCATAACATTTCCTGTTTCCTCAAATATAAACAGGGACACCAAAAACTCCCAGTCAAGAGTACTGAAAAGTTACAAAGCACCTACGGATCTTCAGCTGTGGGTTACAGCATGTTTGCATGCAATATACTTGCACCACATATTGAAATACAGCTAAAATACAGTTTAAAATACAAACCAGGGCTTTAAGATGTGGTTCTTCACACAACCTACTAAGAGAGCACACCTTTGAAGACTGAATGAAGAAATCCCAAACCTACAGCTCATTATTGACACACTGCTGTCCTACCAGGGTAGAAATTTCTAAATGAAGCCACAAAAAATTTATATAATGGGATTTTTAGTATTAGTTTCTCTTGTACTACAATCTTGGATTTCTATAAGGAGACTACAAGTGAATCCTAAAGTGCACCTGGATACTCCAGTTGGTCAGAATGTGAATTAATTCATTGGTGCATAACTCCAGGAATCTGGTCATTACACATTTCCTTTAGATATAGCAGAATTAACTTAAGAGATGAGACACCTGCTGATTCTTTAAAAAATTTATGGATGCAACAATCTTAAAGTCATGTTTAGCCTTCATCTTGAAAATGCCATCAGTTGGAGACAATAAAATTCAGGCTCCAATGGGGAGGTTCTGGCTAGCACTATAGAGCTAGCATAATCAGAGACAGGAAGAAAAAAAAGAGACAAACCAAACCAAACCCAAAACCAAACAACCAAAAAAACCCCACAAGCCCACAAAAATCAAGGACAGAATTAACAAAGTGTTTTATCTCTTTCCTAAAATATTACTTCCTGAACTTCCTTTATGTTGGAGATCAGGAACACTGGGACACTATTTCTACAGGACTTAAAGTATAACCTGGTTCTACTTGCACATCTATTTAACAACAAAATATATATATATATTTTACTGCCTACTGCATTTAAATTTCTTAACCTAGAAAATAGCACCAAGTAGAAAGCATAAATTGTATCCATCAGACTGCAATTCACTAAACATTTCTAATTATTTACCCCTCCCTTTTACAATTTCTAACCCATCTCCACAGCTATTTCCTCCTCCACCTATTAAGCTTTGCTGCAGTATCTGTATTAAATAGAAGTAGTAAGACAGAATTTTTATGTATTTTTCAGTGATGAGGTTCCAGCCACACACCACAGGACACAAGTTCACAGTCTTGAAAGACTCCAACCAATCAGTGGGAAAATGGCTTTGGACAAGACAGACTAATAAAATGTTAAATGTGACAATAACATAGCCCTTTTTATCCAGGATGGCTGGCTGCCACCACATCAAAGAACTGGAGGTCTAACGATGAATATTCCAATGCCACAGTTCTGTAAGAAAAGAAATTATATTTTCCAAAATCTATTGTTTTTAACAATAATTGGTATATGATGTTAACAAAGCACTATACAAGTGTGTTAGTGCAATGAATTATATCCAATGCACTAAAATATCTGGATTATTGTTTCCAAGGTTATTCCTGCTGTTGAACAGCTTCTAAAAAAATAAATAAAAATAAAAAATTGAGACCTTTCATTAGTCCAACAAAGAAAATGGAAAAAAAACCCCACATTAAGATAGTGAGTACAATTTCCTTACCAATTCTATTAATAATCCCTGATGGTAACAAAATTGCAAGTACTAGAAAACTATCAAATATTTTCACTATGTTTATACGCCAGTTAGCATCTGCTTGAACAGTTTCATCTTTGATTTTGTCAAGCTGAAATATGACAGGTACAAGGAGAAATAAAACTCATTTGATGATCGTTAGCATCTGTTTAGCACCTAAAAGTTGATTTTATGTAAGCCTTACCTTTAGCAAATTGGCTTAAGCTACCTGAGTGTTTTTCAATTCTTTTTGAATAGGTAACCACCTTTTGGCTCATCTATCTTTGAGTAAGTATCATGGTTTGAGAGCCCCAAAATCCAATTCCTTAGTCCAAGCCACCCTCTCTCATCTCAACCCAGTGTGAGATGGGTTTTCCAGACACCACACAAGACTCAGAATGGGGGCAAGGGGTTATATTACAAACACTGTACAAATAAATATTACAATACATCATATACAATCTTAACTATCTCTATTATGATAAAGTAGTATTTACAATGGATCAAATCTCTTCTCCCTTCCAAATAAAAGTCCAGGAGGGAAGAAGGAAGAGATCCTTTCTACTTTCAGAGCAACAGTGTCTCTAGGGCAGCAGGCTCTCTTCTTTCATGCAGCAGCTGTAACTGGATCTCTGCCAGTATGAGGTAGGGGGGTCACCAAGCCCCTCGGCCCTTCAACTCCAAGCGAGGGTCTTCTCTTCCATGGGCTGTGTAGCAGGGACAAAACTCACTTCACCACGTCACACCATGGAGTGTAAGACCCCCATGAAGGTCCCTTCCCCAGGGGATTCACCCCTGAGTCAGAACATCTCGGGTAGTTTTCAGTTGAAGGCCTTTGCCTCAAAAGTTCTATCTGGCGCCCAACATGGGGCTCGAACCCATGACCCTCCATCAGCAGCAACCAATATCCTCCTTCAGAATGGCTGAGATACAGTGCAGCGGCCGAACTCAAGCACTAACTCTCTTCTTCAATCTGACAGAAAGGAGCTGCTGCTGGCAAATCCAAGCAAGGAACACTTTTGTAAGTCAGTGTGAGATTTTTTTTTTAATTTTTTTTCTCTCCCCACAAGCTACTTCATAGTCCTCTCTCTTCAAATAGTTGAGATCTTGTAAGCTGTTAAAGGCACTGACATTTCCCTTAACTACTTTAAACTCAGGATGTGCAATAACATTGGAAATCTTTATAATATTCATACCAAAAAGCATTACTAGCTACAGCTACTGCTGCACCGTTACACTTTCTGGGTAAGAGTTCATAAAAATTTGCAAGTTTGTGGGAAAGAGACAAGAGACCCTCACTTCCTTCATCCTCTCAGCACTAAACCCTTTGATTTTGTGGGAGTCAGAGTCTGGAGCCATAATGAAGCACAGGGAGCAACACTTTACGGTACAGTGAGACATCAGTATCCCTTTCTTCTTCACCACTTGAATGATGCTGGTGCTCACTAATATTGTATATGTTTGGACTTGTGATGCTAGGTTTGTATCAGTGCACTCCTATTACTAGTGACAGCACTTGCAGAAACCAGCTATTCTTACTCTACACACATGGCAGAAGCGATGTGCCACTTTCTTTTCTCTAATTAAGAATTTCACAATCCTTTTTGAAGTAGATTCTCCTCACAGTTTGAGAAACACTGTTCTAAATCAATTAACAATGCCCAAGGGTCCAGATTTAGGTCTGAAAGTTCTCCTTAAAAGAAACAAAGCCTTATTGGTGTTCTTTTAATATGCAGTGAAGTACAATGTTCCAAGTCCCTTAAAATGATGATCTTACTTCATGAGGATCAGCATGGCCAAGTCAGATATGGCAATGCACTTTCTGAGCCCTTTCTAATAAAGAATAGTGTGAAACAAGGCTGCGTTCTCGCTCCAACCCTATTCACAATCTTTTTCAGCATGATACTCCAAAGGGCCATGGCAGACCTCGATGATCAGGACGGTATCTACATTCGATACCGTACTGATGGAAGCCTTTTCAACCTAAGGCGACTGAAGGCCCACATCAAGACTTTAAACCATCTTGTCCGGGAGCTGCTTTATGCTGATGACGCCGCCCTTGTCACTCACACAGAAGCAGCTCTGCAGCGTTTAACATCCTGCTTTGCAGATGCTGCTGAGCTCTTTGGGCTGGAAGTCAGCTTAAAGAAGACAGAAGTTCTCTATCAGCCTGCACCTCAGGAAGTCTTCCATCATCCCCATATCACCATTGGCCAATCAGAGCTCAAATCAGTCCAGCAGTTTAATTACCTAGGTAGCCTCATCTCCTCGGATGGTAAGATTGACGGAGAGATAGAAAACAGGTTAGCAAAGGCATATAGTGCCTTCAGAAAGCTTCATAAAAGAGTTTGGCGAAATAAACACCCGAAGAAAAGTACAAAGATCAGTGTTTACAGAACCATTGTGCTGTCTACTCTTTTATATGGATCTGAATCATGGGTCATTTACCCACACCACCTGTGTCTCCTAGAACACTTCCATCAACGCTGTCTCCGCACAATCCTAAACATCCACTGGTCAGATTATGTGACTAATATGTCTGTTCTAGAACAAGCAGCAATCACAAGTATTGAGGCCATGTTACTGAGAACACAGCTCCGTTGGCCAGGGCACGTCTCAAGGATAAAGGACCACCACCTCCCTAAAATCTTGCTCTATGGTGAACTTGCCACTGGCTACTGCATGAGAGGAGCTGCGAAGAAAAGATACAAGGACTCCCTGAAACAACATCTCAGCCTTGGCCATATCGATCAACATAACTGGTCTACTCTGGCCTCCAATCAGGAGGTCTGGAGACACACCATCTATAACGCTGCTGCTTCCTTTGAGAACGCACGCAGGATGACTCTCGAGGAGAAAAGACAATGCAGAAAGAATCGTGTCTTGCAGAATTTACCACCTAAGGAGTCTTTCTGCTGTGCCTTTTGCAACCGGACTTGTCTATTTCGCATTGGCCTTTTTAGCCACCAGCGCACTTGTAACAAATCTGGGTAGAGCCCTTCCCAGATCTTCGTTCGCGAAGCCCAGCCATGATGATGATGAAGTACAATAACTTCTATAAAGAAATAAAAAACAACCAGAAGAGATAACTTGAAAGACACTCTTGAAAGATAAAATTGCTGACTAAATCTAAACATTAGAAAGAACATAAATGTAAAGCAGCCTGTGGTTCCTCCCATGTGCTGCACTTGTATTAACATGAAATTATCATATGATAATTTTGTCCACTGTAACAGGTTTGTGCTTTGAAAAGAAAACACAGGTTTTTTTTTTTTGCTAGTATAAAGATTCATATCTGCTAATTTAATCTATGTTTAATGACCTTATAGATAAAATTAAACCTGGAGGAAGAGACTGTATGGCCAAGTGTAATCATAAACTGTTCCTTTCTGTAGAAACAGTTGTTTATCTCCAATGCTGAGGAAGTTCATCCCAGTGCTTAGACAAATCAGGTTTTATTACAACTTGTGTTAACATACAAGAGTGGATTTAAATGGGATAAGCCAAAATAGATATTGTCCTCAAATATCCATTTTATGCCTCTCATGGAAGCTGATTCCCCTGCAGCAGGAACAGTGAAACTGTAAATCTACAAAGTATTCAGGTAACCTAAAACTAGCACTGGCTTACCTAAAATAATCTGTGCTGTAAAAAAACCCCAACAGCTAAGAATGAGTTATACATAATGGGTACAAATTAAAGCATGCAATTTTTCATGTGAACACAAGAAATAACATCCTCTTATGAAATGGCTATTTCCAGGACAAATAAAGAGAAGACGGAATAGACTAGCCAGCATCCTGGTTCACCTGTACAGAGCCTGTGCAGCCTTACTTTTAACATCTTCGAGAATAATTAGCCAGAAGACTGGGAGAAAAAGACAACAGACAGTCAGCATCTACCATTCACTTCTTCCCCAGACTGCATCCCTAAAAAGTCCACAATAAGATCTGGATGCAAATTCAGACACCAACTCATTTCTATTCCTCCCTTTACACAACAGGAAGACTTCAGAGTGAAAGATCATCCCTATACCCAGGTCTTAAAGTCGTAATCAAATCTTTTCATTAAAAATTAATTTAGACCACAGTTTTAATACTGCTAGTACAGATTTATGGAGGGGGGAAGAGTCTAGATGCTATTTTTCAAATTTATAATTGAGGAAAATGGTGGAAGTGGGAAGGAAACCAAATTTAAAAAAAAAACAAACAAAAAACCAAACCAAAACAAGTAGTGTAGAAGAGAGTAACTGTATTCAATCAGCTCTCTCAAGGAGAAAGCACAAAAGTACATAAGCTTGCACATGATTTAAAATCAGTTTTAATGCATACAGGCATCAGCCAGCTGCTAGGTTTACTGCAACTTAATTAGTCCCCACCTGGCAAGAGAGAGAGAGAGTAATAAACAATAGGCAGTTTTGCCCTCCTTGTTTAAAGCAACTTTCCAGGAAAAAAAAGCAGTTGTAAAACCCTGACATCAAATAGTACATGGCAATGAATGAGCAGAAAACCAACCTTTTTTCTCATTCACTGGAAGCAGGCACAGGTTCCAAAAGGCACTTAATTATATATTAGTTTTTCTGGCATAGAATCTCTCTAACTGAGACTAATTTTGTATGATTAAAGTTAAAGCCATCATTTATGGACCCAGACTGACAAACCTATAGATATTTAGTGGAAAGCCTCAACTTGAAAAAGCCCTGTGCCTCCTGAAGTCCAGATTGTCAGAAGCCATGCATCTGAAGAGGAGGTTTTTAATGTAAAATTTAATAACATTTGGTGGAAAAAATACTCATGAGTTCTTTTCAGGCCCAACATCTTCCACTATCCCACTGTCAATTGCTCAGGTTTCACGGTGACATTTCCTCACTTTGAAAATATTCTCTTCATTGCTAAGCAAAACATGCATATACACAGCAGGTAAATTGGGATAAAGTGCAACAGAATATAAATAAGTGCTTCCAAGTATATGCAACAAGCAACCCAAAAAAACTCCCAGATTTTCTTCTGATCTCTTATATGGCATTTGTACTTCAATTTCTGGAATACCCTTAGTACCCTGAAAGATAAAGAAGTTGCATCATGCAAGGTGAGGGGTTTTTGTTGTTCCTTTAGAAATTATAATATAGTGCTGTTCTTTTAAATATTGTTTTTCTTCTTGGTAAGGGATCAGAGAGGGAGGAAACTGGTATGGTAAAGCTTTTAGAATTTTCTGAATATATGTTAAGTGGTGGCTAAATAAGCAGATCCCACCTGGGAGACAGGCACTGGCTGCAGTGTCTGGTCAATGGGTAAGTCATTTCTCTTTTCTGCCTTCCTTTTCTCTCTTCCCCTTTATCATCTCTGACAGCTAGCCATCTGAGGTATGAATCATCTCCTCCACTACAGTTCTTCAACTGAATAGATGTTTTAAGGGAAACAGATTGGGGAAAAGTTAGCATTAAGTGAATCAAAAGCAGAGCTGTGTGCTTAGAAGCATGTATCACCCTATATGTTTTCAGGGTTCATTCCCACATTGTTCCTAACCTTGAAAAGGTAAATGTGTTTGTGTGTGTGGGCAGTAGGAAGGCATGTTTCTTTCCCATCATTCCATGTCAGAAAGGTGAGGGATGTCACCCTCAAACTTCATTCCTTCATTTCCCTTTGCATCAGGAGAAGGCTGCTGTTAGTCTTCTGCCTTTCAAACTTGCTCTCACTCTTCCTCCTCCTCCCCATAAAGTGGCTTGCAGACAACTTGCAGGTTGTGTTGAACAGTTCTACCCAATATACATCAGTACTGATCTTTCTTGTCTCCTCTAAGTCTTACATAATAAAAGTAAAATGAAGGTTTCAGGAAAGTAAGCTAATATTTCAGATAAGGTACGAGGGTTTTATGAGAGTTCCTTTAAGCTATTTTGTAAATTAAAACCAATCACTTTGGTATTATTTTGCTGCTGTTTGGAAGGAGACTGCATAATATTTGTTCAGTTTTGTTCCCACTGTACTTGGTTCATCATGACTAACATGCCTCTTTTCCTGAACACAGTGTGCAGTGTCTACCATTTGCTATATAAGAAGGAAAAAGCAAAACATTCCTCACTCCAGAAGGCAAAAGATTTCTACCTTGCCTACTGAAAAATTTCAGCAAATGAAAATGGAAAACCTTGGCAGGTCAAAAAATCAAACTACAAAGTTTGATTTCACTTGGCAACTCCCTTTTCCTCTAATGGGGCTTTCAGACTGCTAAAAATTGGACTGCTGTTATTCCAGCTCTCCTCTAGTTCCATGATTCTCCAAATTTCACACAGGAATTTCCCAGGCATGTGCCACAAAATAGTTAACTATAAGTGAAACTGATTGCACTGCATGAAGAAATTATGAACCCATTACAGTAAAGCATTTTCAGTGTGAATTCAAATGCTCTCCTCTCCAATAGAACTTTATAATAGACTAAGTCCCCAGACACACTAGGGCCTAAAACACATTATGAAATGCTTTTTTTAACTCAGAATAATATTTACAGAAGTAATAATAATTCTAAACAGGTAACGCTGTAGGGTTTCAAAATGTTATCGGTAAGCTGTTAAATATTAAAGAGGTTCCTTTTAATACACTTGCCACAAAAAAATCTCAGCCAAGTCCAGAATATAAAACACAGCACTTGTATAACTTGACTTGGTTTGTTTCCCCCCCACATCTAATTTCCTAAAAAGAGTTTTTAATTCAAAATTTTGAATTTGTTAACTTCTGTACACTGAATATAATCAGTCTATGGGACCATTGCATTAGAACTAATCAGCTAAATAGAATAACCCCTCAGATTTCTGTATGGAACAGCAAAGATTCTCCTGCTCACTGTGCACTACTACTGAAGTTCCAAAATCTGCACTTGCTGCAGCCATTCAGTATGATTCTACTCCAAATGCAAAGCACTGACTAGAAATTTGAAGACTTTCCACCCAGAGGTAACAACATTACCACAATTTTACAGTTGAACAAACTAAGGCACAAAAGTGTTAAGTGGGTCACGCAAGCAGAAAATGCCTTATTTAAGCAGCTGTTCTAAAAGAAAAAGTAAATTAAGAAACCAGCTAAACACATCAAAACCATTAAGTAGTAAGAGGAAGAGGGTTACATCCCTTACAAAAAATGCCTTCCACCCCACATGCACTCACAGAAAAAATACTTGTGCATGGAAGGAAACAGAAAAGCAGAGACATAAACATGCAGAGACGAGCTTATTTATGCACGGGGGCAGCTGAACACACGTACACAGGCACTTACTTGATCTATTTCCATTAACTTGGGGTAGGCACCTGGCCACTCGATCGCCACCTTCACTATATCAGCAGGAGGGGGCATCGCGACGCTGCTGTTCACCGGAGCCAGTACAACTGGACACTAAATACTGCAGAGAGTCTCTCTCATTCACACCTGCAGGGAGGAAAAAAAAAAAAAGAAGAATACGGCAGTTCAGACAGAACTCCAGTGCTGCAACTTCAGTCTCCTACATTACCCCTGGCTGGGCAGGTGAATGAAAATGTATGTGTGTATGTATGTGCAAGAGTGGAAGAATGGCAGATATTAGAGAAGCAAACACAGGACACAATGCCACGACACACTGCACAGCTCGACAGTCTGTTAGAAAGATGGCTGAAGCACTGAAATGTACGGTGAATAATAGGCATGCATTAGATTTAAATAGAAAAACTATTTTTAAATATTATTTAATATGCTGGTGGGGAAAAGTGACAAACTAGAGGAAGCTCCTGTTACAGTGTCACTCCTGGAGTCCCAGGGAATGTGACCAAATCAGTTAACGCTGGTGCTCCAGGCAAAGAGATTGCCCAGGAAGTTATGGCCAGGAAACACTGTTTCTTTTAACTATAGCAATGATCTTCTGGGTGTTCACAAATAGATCACTGCACTATAGCAACCAGTATGTCAGGAAGAAGGCAGAACACACAGCAGTTTCCACATATATATACACAGACACATCCTCACCTAACGGATCCAGAGATACCCATATATAAATATTTCTCTGTGGTACATCTCAGACACGTGAATACACAAGGATATAGTATGCATTCACAGTGATATAATCAGCTACATAAGACGTCATAATTCTGCAATAATATAAGTATCTACAGGATCTCATGTCAAATTGTGCAGGCTGTGAATCTGGGGGAAGGAGAGGAAAGGGGAAGAACTAAATCCTCAGGTTTTGCAGAATTTAAGTTCTGTCTCTTTTGATTCACCGAGTTCTGTCTCCTTTGACTCATCAAAGTTTGTAACCTCACAACAACAACAGCGAATGTCTTTCAAGAGGGTGTAGCACCTCGCTGGGCTTGCAAACAAACCTGCACCCCTCTCCCAGCTCAGTGGTAGCAGGACACTCTCTCTAGTAGCAAAGCTCTGCAATTCTCAGACACAGCAACCCATGCACCCTGCTGCAGACAGGGAGGTTCCTGCTTGCTTTGCGTAGCCCTCCATGCCAACCGTGGTGCTTCCCGCATACTCTGCTGAGACCCAGCAAAGTGCCATCACATATGACAAAACAGCAGAATCTGCAGAAATCCCCAGAGGCGCAGCCCCGCTTCCTCTTAGCAGAAAAAGAGAAGGAAGTGGTGAAAGCACGGACACATGCTTGCACATAGACCCTTTGAAAAAGCTAAGGCAAGGAGAGGAGCTGGCTGAGTATTCCAGACATCCAAAAGCCACAAACAGGTACAGGTAAGAAAAGGCTCTGACCACCTTCAGTTGCTGCTTCAACTAACCCAGTGTAACAACCTTTATTCAAGTGCAGAAGCATGAACTTCTGTCTGAACATCAGCCTGAACAAAATCATGAAATCATCCCTTTATGAAGAAATGTTGTACCTTTGTCTCATACTACTTTTCGAAGTTGGAGTTCATCCAGCCTTCACATATACGGCTCTGCATTTCCTTTTTTCTTGCATGCCTCTGGTCTGCTCTGAAAAGACTCGGTCGTCTGAGTCTGCAAGCCCTGCTACATTCTACATAGGGTTCTTAGCACATACTATAAAAGCAATTTGTGAACTTTAACACTCCAGCAATTTATTTCCAACAATGGCAGTTCTGACGCTGACAGGATCGCACATCACCACAAAGCAAAGCACAAGGCAGTAAATAAGACAATGGATGGTCTATAAATAAGACTGGATTGCAGGAAGTGCCTTGAAAGACTAAACAATGTGATTAAGAAACACTGTGATATTGTCTACATTTGGTAGATGTTTCAGGAACCAGGAATAAACACAATTAAAGCATGCAGCTGGCTTGCTGGTCATTAAGAAGAGACAGACACTTACTTTTGGCTGTCTTTTACACTGTAGAGCCTTAGATGATGCAAAGCTCTCACCATTTCTCCCCTGACAAATCACGCACCCACCATTTCCAGATCCCACCAGTAGTCCCCTCGCTGCACAAAACACTGCCTCAGCCAACCACCAGAAAAAAGTATTTTTGGTCATCTGGTTTTTACCATGTTCAAGTCTAACAGCTTCCCAGAGGTGGTACAACATGGAAGAAGGGAGGAAAAGAGAGATTTGTTGGCAGCAATGGGCTGTTAATCCACCTTGACAGTCAATTGAAACAGACTTTGGCATCTTCTGCTCCCAAACTCACAGTGATGCTGTTTCCCACCTCCTCAGCAGTGCAATCCTTGGTAGTCTCAGTCTGCTGTCATTTCGGTATTAAACCACCTGCAGCTGTCTGACTTAATGCCTGACCAACAGGTTTCTCCCTGCATTCCTTGGCTTGGCACTCCATCCCTGGCAGCAAGGATGCTGGAAGCCTCTGCCAGGGCCTGAGTTTACTGGTCACAACACAAAAGGGCAGCAGCAGCTCCTGCCAGACAAACTTGACTGAGGATAGCTTCAGATGAGTAAGCCCTTATTTTCAACAAGTTTTATTTCCCCCCATCATGTTTCTTCTACAGTTTTAATGAAAAAAATCATCTGTAGGCCACATAACCTAACGAGATAGAAGGAAGACCTATAAAAAACAGAGAATCCACCTAGTGCATGGGCAAAGAGTTTCTTTTGACTAGGAAGACAGGGAATCAGTCTGAAGCACTGTCATCTCTCACTGCAAGAGACAAAGAAAAGTTATCTTGCAACCCAATGCCTTCCCTTGGAGGTTCACTAACTCCAAAGCTCACAATAAATGCTGGAAAAAAAACACTGATTCATGATCACTGGCCATAAATACAAAACCAAAACAACATTACACAGCAATAAATTTGCAGAAAACTTCCATTTTCCCATACAAATGAGGGCATTAACCCTCATTTTACTTTAGTGAATTGTGGGCAATCTTAACAAGTTATGTAGGAGGAAAGGTTTAAGAAAGAAGAGTCAAGGTAGGTTGATGGTAAGTTAGTCAAATTCAGCTATGGAAAATAAGCATGTACATTCCAAAGCAAGGCACAAGAGAAGTCTGCCACAGCATGCAGAAGACAATTTCAGTGTGACTAGTTTTAACGTAGGCTAGCACAGATCTCCTACATAATTATAATTATTACTACATGTATGCTTATACAGTCATAAAACACAGAGCTAAGTGACAGATCTTTAACTAATACAAATGGGTGTACTTCCACTTTTTCCACCAGAAAACCAACTCAAAGATAACAATGTGGTCTGAATGCTGAAAAGCAGATAAAATCATTACTTTCTTTCTGTTTCTCTGTGGACATCTTAGTCAAATGAGCTGACTTTTTCTGTCTTAGTTCATAATCTTATGAATCCAATGTAGGATCCAAAAGATAATTTAGTTTCCTTCTACCTATGTAGCAATGCCAGAAGCAAATATTCTTTTTGGGTTTTTTAAGGCCAAAATAGATGTTTAGCTGTCATCACAAAATTATTATTGCAAAGAAAATTCTGCAATTCAAAATTACCTACTATTCATGCAGGTGCTGACAATTCAAAATTACCCACTATTTATGCCAGTGGTACACAGTGTGCTAGACACTGCCCACTAAAATAAGGAAGGCACACACCCTGGTGTGATATGCTTCCAATTTAGTAAGCAATTTTCATTACAAGAATGAAGAACTAGAACTGATTTCAATAGCTTTTCGTTATGCCAGCAGCAGGCAAGCAGTAAAAAGGATAGGGATGTCACTAAAGGGTCTAGTTATGGAGTTTTCTCAAGTGCAATTCCTTTTTCTCTCCCAGTGGGAACTGAGAAGCACTGACATGTAAGAGCAACTTTGCAACTCATTTTTAAAATATTTATTTTCAAGGCAGAATTTGAAGGCAAGAGGATGCATACGCAGGCACAAGTGTATGAAGGGGAGGAAAGGGTCTGAGAAAAAGGAAGGCAAATTCCCATTGTTTTCCCTAATGCATGCAAGGAGCTGTAACCAGGAGGGTGTTTAAACAACTTACATGCTCAAAAGCACACTATTTTATAATTTGAGGGAAAAAAAACCCACAATCAAAACATGTCTACCACTTTCTTCCATCATGTGGTATTGCAGAACTATGACAGATCAGCCTATTAAAGTGCAAATTTGGTGATTTATTGTTATTACCACATATACTATATATATGCATTTCAACTATGCTATGAAGTGTTTGCGGTGGTCTACTAAGTCAGAGTAACAAACAGTGAAGCTGGAGATCAAAGTATATTAGATTTAATGTAAAAATGTATCAGCACAGACATGCAAGCTCTCAATTTACCTGCCTGGCTCTGAGGGATTCATTCAGCACAAAATATATAGAATTTTCCTTTTCTACCTATGCATTGCATGGGGAAAACAGGATTTTATTCGTGTATGAAATTAGTTCTCAGTGGAAATCTTCCTTTTTCTGTTTTTTTCTTTAAACTTGTTTTGCAATTTCCTTGGCACTTTCCATACAAAGATCTCAAAGTACTTTAAATAATTTAAAGCTATCAGAGCACGTCTCTTAAGAAATAAACTCTATTCTTACTCTTCAGACAGGAGAAAAATGCAAAGCTCACAGGAGATATGTGACTTGCAGCTCTACAAATATATGAAAACAGAAGCCTAAAACAGCTTATTTCTTCTTTTACAGAAGAGATGTAATATTCAAAGAGCAGGCCAGGTCATTTCATGAGCAGCTTGAGTAAGAAAATTAATGATCAAAAAGCAACCGAAGGAACACCAAGCGCACTTGAGAATTTAATAAAACAAAGCACGTGTTTCTCCTTCCTGGACAAAAGGCAGCATACATAGGAATCACCTGGAGCTGGCACAGATTTCCCCCCCCACCTCGCCCTGCCCCCCTCACAGGCAGATTTTTCCACAGCGTTTCCTCAAGGCGAAGGGAAGTGAGGGCAATAATGGTGACAGGACAAAGCAGGGCACAGCAGGTGCTGGCAGGGAGCTGAGCCCTCAGCTGGGCATGCAGGGTCCCACAGCAGGAGGAGAGGCACGGGTCCCTCCGCTCAGCACCTTACGTAAGTAACCACTTCTTGTCAAACCTCATCAGCTTCCTCCCCTCAGCTCCCGCGGCCCCAGCAAACAGAAACTAAGTGGCAAGTTCAGCTGGAAGGTCCCTCGGGGACCAAGTCTGATTAACGATTTTAGAAAGATAATCCACTGCTGGATTAATATCCCCCAAGAGAGTTATTTTTGGAGTTAAACTGCATGACTGAACAGCTGAGTCTAAGGAGATGTAAACATGCTCTACCATCTCTGCAAGAAATAAAAACAGGGCACAGAAGCCAGGGGGTTGGATGTACACTTTGTGTACATAAAAAGGCTTTCATGCTGCCTTTTTCCCTTTTGTTGCCCGTTCAGCGCTATTCACCCCTCAACTAGACAGAAGTCAAAGGCCCAGCAGACCCACGTCAATAAAATCTACAGATGCTCTGACACAAATGGAAGATAAAGCTGTACAGGAGCTATGAGCTGTGCTCTAGTAAGAGATGGAAAAAATGCAGTGATCTCAGAGAGCAGGCAACCCAGGGGGCTGCTACCCCCTCTGCAGCAGCCACCAACACTGCAGGAAAACATGACTTTACTCAACAGACTTCCATTGTTCAGAGTGGTCCATCAGCTTCCCAACAGGATTATTTTTTTGATGTTGAACCCTCAACCTGCTGATCAATAATGCATCATTAGCTCAGGAAAGCACCATTTAATATTATTAAAAAATGAACTTTGAATCCTTCAAGTTTAAATACAACACTTTTCCTCTCCAAAATACCTGGAAACCAAATATTGGAGGAGATTTTAGGAATATGGTAGTAAAATGTACAGAACAGAACAGTTTTTGCCACTGGTAAAGCTGTTCTGGAAGCAGAGCTAATAATCATGTGGTTGTCACCTATCTCACTCCCATATACCCATAACCTTTCTTCACAATTTCATTCTAAGCATTTTCTCTTTCCCGCAGTCATCTTGTTCCTCTTCTTAGGAAGCATTTTATGTGATTAAGGCTGTACTGTCATTGACAGGCGAGCCCACTCTCAAAAAAAGTACTCTTCAAAACTAGAGAGCAAAAAAGCCTTTAACGGGTGCTCCAAAAGAAAAGGTGGAAGAAAACACAATGGACTGCATGTACTGAGAATATAAGCAAGCAGACTGTCTGGTCTTGCTTCTAAAGCACATATTGAAGCATACCAGAAAAATCCAGGTACTTTAACTTGTACTCCCCTGCTTCTAGGAAGATCATTCTCCTTTTACTAAGGAACTTTTAGTTACATGTCTATAATTCAGAAGAGGACTGAAAACTTAGTTTTCATTATTCAAGTTTTTATTTGAACCTCTGTGGGAATTTAATTAACACTCATATACCATACAGAAAGATGCTATGTTCACTAAAGACCTTTATATGTGAGGTCTTTGAACTACAGATAAGGAAATTATCAAACTCAAGTATTCAAAAGACAATTCCAGCTAAAAGAAATTATTATTGTTGTTGTTGTTGCTGCTGTTTTTGTTATAATAAACTAACTCACAAAACACCCAACACAAAACCAAAATGCACCAACACAACCCCCACACCAAAAGCCCAGAAGCAAAAGAGCTAAGGCTTCACAAAAAAGTGCATGATTTTTCAAAGATGCTGAGTACCTACCTAGCATATGAAATCTGAAGACCATGGTAGGTATCAAGTATAGAAACAAAATTAAATGCTACTCTGAATACCAACATTAGAATCTACTTAAACTTTTCACAGTTTATCAGGGCTTGCTGCTTCATTTGATGTTTCTCATCACTGGGTTGTACTCCAAATGTTTCTAAACTGAAGCAAGCATCAAAAAATATCCCTTAAAATCCAGCTGAATAAAATTTTCTTTTCCTACCTCTAAAGGTAGCCTCACACAACCTGACAGGTAGGAGTGAAGTAATGGGGAAGAGATGAAGCCTCAATTTCAGCCAGTAGTGCTGCTCTTCTTAAGAGTTGTAAGGAAAGAATTAAAGATTTCAGCATAGAAGTTGGAGAGCAGAAAGAATGAAAGAAGGAAATTGACACAGTGAAACAACAAAATAAAGCAATGCAAAATATTACTGCTCAAAAGGCTGGAGACAATTTTTTGGGGGATGAAGGGAAAGGGGTGGTGCTTTTTAATGTTTAAGCTAAGCACACTCCAAAGGAGTCAAATGTAACTGGAAACGGAATAGGTTTATTACAGGGTAGTTGAAAATAGCTGAAAAGAAACAGAGAAAGTTCATCAAAAGTGCTTGAATTTTGAATAAAATTCAATTAAGGATTGTAAAGAAATAACAAAAACTCACAGTCCTCTTTTTTACTACTGGCATGATCTGGCTATGGTACTTTGTACTTTCCTGGCATTTGTATAAGTCAGTGGGCTAGAAGGGACACACAAAAGAGCATCTTGAGTCAAGATGGTAACACTTTACTACCTTGCTTCAGCAGAGGCTGAATCAAGAAAATGATGACCAGCTATATCCCAAAGGATAACAGACACAAGAAGATAAGCTCAAAGTTAGAAAAAGCCCTAAACTTCCTGCTGGAAGGAAGATGAAGCAGCAGTATAAAAAACAAAGAGAATTTTTTACCTATCAGTGCTTACTTACAGAGGAGCTAATGGTACTGCCAGGAAGTTAGTCATCAAATGGAGGAAGAAAAGGCAACAGAGACGGTGAGCGCTAGAGGAAATAACAAGTGAACTGATGGCTTAGACAGGATGTCGAAGGTTGAAACAAACAGAATTATTTTCTAAAGTAACCATTCTGCATAGAAAAACCCCATGGAAAAGAGCCATATTGCTATTCCACAGTAAATAAGCAGAGGCTAATGTTCATTATAAGTAAGAGAAACAGTAAAAGAAAGGGTGGATATCACTTACAAACCTGAGGAGGGCACAAAAATTTTGAAGACACCAGCCTTTTGTCAGGTACTGATACTGCTCTTCAAAGATGAGCAGTTTTGGCTGTCATAATTTAAGAAGGATGATAAAGCTCCTAGAAAGCATCCAAAGGGGGCCACGAAGATGGTTAAGGGTCTAGAGGGGAATTCATATGAGGAGCAGCTGAGGTCACTTGGCTTGTTGAGCCTGGAGGAGGCTGAGGGGAGACCTCATTATCATAGTCAGCAGCTTCCTCACAAAGGGAAGAGGAGGGCAGGTAGTGATCTCTTCCTTCTGGGGACCAGTGACAGGGCCTGAGGGCACAGCATGAAGCTGAGTCAGGAGAGGTTTTTATGTTGGAGATTGGGAAAAGGTTCTGCGCCCTGGAACAGGCTTCCCAGGGAAGTGGTCAGCACCAAGCCTGTCTGAGTTCAAGAAGTGTTTGGGCAATGCTTTCAGGCACATGGTGTGACTCTTGGGGTGTCCTGTGCTGAGCCAGGAGTTGGACTCAATGGTCCTTGTGGGTCCCCTCCAACTCAGAACATTCTATAACACTATGAAAGATGACAAAAAACAAGAGAAGGAAAGAAACCACCTGTCAGAAATCTTGCAGCAGAAAGCAGTTCCATCTACAGAGGTGTTCCTACCAGCCCTGTTTCTCTTATACTTACTGCAATCAGTGCATCAAAACAGCTAACAGTCAAAATACCCCACGTTCTCCTGACTTCTCAGCACTATACAGTCTCTGAATCCACTCCTGCAGACTCCTAACTCTCTGCCAGCTTACACTCT
The DNA here is from genome assembly GCF_001715985.3 of Manacus vitellinus. Lineage (NCBI taxonomy): Eukaryota > Metazoa > Chordata > Aves > Passeriformes > Pipridae > Manacus > Manacus vitellinus. Next base: position 7,890,171 of record NW_021940535.1, on the reverse strand, counting down.
CATATTCGTAAAGAATAATTTGCCCTTAACACTTGTGGACTTCACAGTGGTGGCTCTCTGGAGGAAATTCAGCAAAACAAGACAGCAAATGGAAAAGCAGTAATGGCCAACAAAAAAAAAAAAAAAGCATGGCACAATTAATATTAGAGACCTTGTCTATAACTAAGATTTGTGGAATAATTTGAGCTATTCTGCATTAAAGAGATTGTATCTCCAAACAATATCAATTGTTGAGACTAAGCCAGCATTATAACAGACATCATTAAACTCAGTTTGGAAACAGGAATACAGAGATATTAAGGAAACAAACATAGACACAGTCACATCCCCAAACAACTATTGTGCATATGCCCATCCTTAGCACTGATGCCACCCCGCTTTGCACAGTACTGCTCAGTCTGTGTACCTGCAAGCCTGGAACCACTGTTCTGGGGACATCCCAATGAGGCATCACCCTCCCTTTCAATACTGACACACACCTTGGGGCCATTGTTTGTAATCCTAGATCAAGAGGAACTTGCATACCTGAGCAGTCATTTCAATTATACAGCCAGACTAACCATAAAATCACTGTAAGGCAAAATACAAGCAAAAAGATACTGAAGAATCCAAGTACAAGGTAAGTTCAGGTTCACACAACCAGAACATGGATGGTATTTTGGAGGGATGCAAGAAACCTCTTGGAAGAAACCTGACTACAAGGTATTAGCAGTGCCAACTGCTCACCCAGCCCTTTTCCAGGAGAGATTCGTCCTGCATAAAGCTTGGTAAACTGTGTTAAATGTGACACTTGGTAACAGGAGATCTGGGTAGTTTAACATGAGACTATCCCTTACTCATCTCTCTATTGCAAAACCATGAGTAGCAGATGACCCCGCTTGAGCAGGCGGGTTGGACAAGATGACTTCCAGTAGCCCCTTCCAGCCTCAACCATTCTGTGATTCTCTGAGAGCACTGATATCATGCCCCTAAGCACTCTTGAAGTCCTAGCCTACCCATCTGTGTTTAAATATTGTGCCTTTCTGTAGTTACCTGTGCACACAATGAGCAAAAAGAGCTGCTTTGTAGCAGGTTGCCTTCTATGCCAAAATAAGATTCTCTAAGCATATTAAAACCAGTCGTTGGTTACAACTTAGGAACAATCTCTAGAACTCTTCTCAGCTGGCATCCAAGAGCACTCATTCAAAAAACACTCTAGTCTTCCATAATTTGAACTAAAATTTTAAAGATCAATAAGAAACTTTACTTCTTTTCTATAGGAAAACTACTATAAATTGCTTTTGTGTTCCAGTCTAATACATGACATTCAAGCACTGGGTACAATTTGTGGTCACCCCATAATTTTACTGCACACTTTGTTCAACATTAAAATCTGCATGGCCCAGGGAAAGAGGAAAGAGTGATGTAAACATAATCCTTTATTGGTTTGAGTCATAAGCTCTAGGGAGTCATGCAGTTTAAGCAGCGGACAACAGTTGAAAAGCTTACTGTCTCTCCCTTTTAGCAGGGACAGCAGCACAGGCAATGTGTTCACTCAGAAATTACAACCCACATGTGAACTGAAACCCATACTGAATCTAATTTATGCTATTATGCTAAGCTATTAAAAAAAAAACTGGGGGGAGAGGAGAGCAGTTAACTGCAGCTAAAGCTAAAGAAAGGTGTTATGATTGTCTACTGTTCTTATTATCAGAAAAAAAGTGGAAATACTTTAACAAGAAACTTGACTCATGAAAAATACTACGTAGTTTAGTAAATATATTTACTTCATGGCTAAGGTAAGAAGTCATTATCAATTAAAAAGTCACCGTTGTAGTACATATGATCTGTTTCTCCAAGTATCTCATAAGCAACTATCATTTCAAAGGTGTTCTAAGACTCCTCAGATGACTGGAGCTAATACTCACTGTCAAAAGCTGATGATGGCACAGCTGTGTTTCCCCATCGCCATGCTCTGGTTGAAGCTCCTGCTCCAGCCTCGCTGGGAACATGCACAGTTATGCCAAGAATGAGCAAAACACTCACTGTTTCCAAATTGGCTAATAAACGAACTGAGAGCTTAACCTCCCCACAATACATGCATCCAGACAAGCAACAAGCACTGAGGACTGAATTGTGCCAGCCACATTATTCTGCAAGACAACTCGTGGCAGTTTTCTTCCCAGGAGCCAGAACATCAATTGTCACCGACTGCTGCTGCAACTCAATCAACTTCTATCAAAACATCCATTCAAAATGAACCAGCACTTGTTGTGTGATGCTTTACTCTATTATCCTAAAAACAAATAGAGTGCCTCAAATATTTAATACCCTTTGGATGCCACACAGGAGTTACTGCCAAGTATTTTACCTGCTAAAAACTTACAAATGATAACTACAGAGCAGGGAGAAGGACACTATGCCTTTGCTGCATAATAAAATGCATACCTCTAACTTATTATATAGCAAAAAAAAAAAAAATGGATCCTTGTAACTGCTTTATGTTGAAAATATTGTAATACATATACATCATCCTGGGCCACCATCCTTACATTTTCTGGTAAAATAAAATCTTTCTGCTCCAAAAAACTTTCTGAATGGCAAAGTCCAGTTCCACAGCAGATCTGGTGTCTGCTTCCCAATGTCACGGCTTTGCCTCCCTCTCCCCAGTGCAGCACTGGCACTTGTCCAGCTGGCTAGTTCAGACAGATGAAGGGTCCAAAAACTAACCCACAAAACAAAAACAAAGACACATTTTCAGACAGATTAGCCCCTTGAATGCGTTCACCACTCACTCACCCAAGTATCAGGATCACAACAAGGAATGTGTAAGGCCAAAGATGAAAACAGGAATATAACCTGCTCATCTTAAACCATTATGTAAGTATGTCCAGAGACAAAAAAAAAAAAAGGATTTACTTCACCTGTGCAAAGTTCCTGGCACACAGCTGAGATTCAATGCCATGGGGAAGAATGATGTAAAAGTATGTAATTACTACGTTCTTTATGGTATGTCTCATTAACTCAATGAGCTCCTTTATAATTGTAACAGACATTAAAAGATTAAAGCATTTGGATAAAATCCAAATACATTTCCAGTGCTCTGATGATTGCCAGAATTGGTATCTTCAGAAATACAAAGTAACACCCCTTCACCAAGTCCCCTGTGAGAGAAACCACTGTTTATCCTTTTTCCTTTCAGACTTCAGTGTTCCCAAATTAAATTTTCCCATTGCACTTGGGGGTGAGGGGTGGCAAATCACTGTTCAGTTAACTGTCTAGTTCAGTTTGACATGTCAGAACTGTTTCCAAATAAAGCTGTCAACTGAAGCTGACCATTTTGAACTTCCTAGAGGGCTAACACCTGGCTGAAAAGTCCTTTGTGTGAAAATGGCAATAGTAAAACAAAGCCAAACACATATCTCTGTGGCAAGATCATTAGCTCTCTAATGTTCAATCAGTGAGTGCGATTTAGGTATTAATTGCTTTAAAACACAATGGAGTCCTCTTTTTGCCCGTCAGTTAAACGCTTCTACTCTACTGAAAGATAGCTTTACAGGTTTGGCAGCATGGTGACAACAGCAAACACAGAGCTTATCCACTCTCATTTTACGCTATATTAAGCAATATTCACAGGTTGTACACTGAAAGTAAAAGCATTTCCAAAAAGCCGCAGTGTGCATCGCTACTGAAAGAATACTTCATTTTTTCTCACTGATGCAGTCCTTGAGCTGCATTCACAGAACCACAGACACAGCCCACCAGAAGGTTTTAATCTGGAGAAAGGAGTATGATCAGGAAAGAGACATCCCATTTCCAAAGCTGCCAGACAACCTGCCTTGTAACAAGTAAGTGGACTGCACATCTCTGAAGACCAAGACTTGAGTCCCATTTCAGTTACAGTCCCTTACACCTAACAGAGGGTTTGGCTGTTCTGTCAGAGCTGGATGCAACTTCCTTCTACTTTGCTTGGAGGATATATGTAGGGCTCACAAAAACACGTTCTTCACAATATGCAGTTGCCAACTGGTTCTTCTTGATCTGTGCATGCAAAACTTAAGAGAACAGTGTACATGAGGAATGAAGGAAAAAGTGGTTTTGAAGATTTTTTTAAGTTTTCTTTTCACCTGTGCCATTCTCCAAACTCTGGAGCAGATTCCCACAAGTCACACCACCTTCACAAGCTCTCTTCTTGGAGTGTAAAGAATTAGATGTATTTCACCCAAACATCTTACCTTGTTGCTCTCACCCACTATGCCAACAATTTTGACTAGGACTGGGATAAAAACCTAAAAAATAGTACATTAACTCACTTGAAGTAAATTCTGAAGCAGCACTGCCAATAGGTAAACATGCTACATCAGTGCCCAGGACAAAATCTAATGCTCCCAATTTAAATAAGACAGAAAAATGTATTCTAGTATTTGCAAAACAAACTTCAGGACACAAAAGCTCGAGATTCTTATTTGACCTCGGTGTCATTGAGAAATGACACTACTAGCAGCTAGTATAAGACACGGACCACAGAAAAAATAAACTGAAAAAATTCACCTGCAAATAGACCTTATATCTGCCAAGTTTGTTCCCCACAGCACTGATTAAAGAGAACTCTCTACCACACGTAGTAATCACACTGTTTAAATGAGCAGAGAGTTTGCTTCAAAAAACGAACAGAGAAGCTGCTTCAAAGACAAAGATGTTAAACTTGGAACCAAGAACACTTGTGTTTAATTTTCTTTCATTCAAAGGCTTTGTGTGTGGCCACGTACTTGCCCTTTGGTCCTCTGTGCCTCTAACAACCAACTATAAAATGGAGCACCACATTTCTTCCTAGAAGTTGAGAGGCATTTAGAGGCTACAGGGGGTTGTATCTAAATCAGGCTCACAGATTATCCAGAATGGGAAGCTGCCTTATTTATTCATGTCCTTGGACAGATTACTCACCTGGATCTTCCTGCATTTTACTCTTCCCAGCCCTCAAGACCCTGAAAGTAGAGACTGGTTTACCCATTTCCTGCTACCATCCTTAGTTTCAATACAACACCTCCCATTAAAAAACAGAGAGGCAGAAGTGGAAGATGCAGCTTCAGAGTCTGTTGGAAACAGTCCATTCTCTTTTTGAGCATTTCAGAGCGGCTATGCATCAGACAGGGCTTCTCACAAGGATCCCAGATATGCACTCTGGGATGGGACAGAAAGGAGCAAAGACTTTATTGCCTATATTTATTGCCCAGTAAATATAATAATTCTCTTAGTCTGCCAAATTAAAAGATTCGTTACCAACACAAAATGATAAATACACTTCTAGGTGGACTACATACTTTAAAACAAATCAGCAAGGGAAATTAATTTCCCAGGCAAAATAAAGGCATCACCATTATACTCATTTAAGACTGAAAGAGCACACAGAACATGCTGTAGGGACGCACAAATGTCCGTGGAGCCAATCAAAATGCAAATATTCAGAAGCAGCCCAGCAAGCAACTACTGCTCATCTCTTTACCATGTTCTCCCTTTTACTCAGGCTTTCATTGTTTGATACGTGTGACTTTGCAAAAAACTGTGTGCTTTCGTTGTAGAGTCCTGAAAATTTAAGCTGTTCTTAGCTTAGAAATAGTCTGTCATCTGGCTCATTGGTTCAGCCATTCCTGGCAACTGCCCTAATTTCAGCACACACATGACAGGAAGAGCCCCCTGTCCTGTCACAGCTACCTCTTTCCGGCCTCAAATAATCTCTGTAGTTTTACAGAGTGAAATTAATGCAAGGTTGCTGGCTTCCTTCTCTCCTGCCCTTGCTTTTAGTCATTTAATTGCTGAAGTGGAAGTATAGATGTTAAAAGAGACAGGTACATGACAGAAAATGCTTTCCTCTTGCTTTAAAGATGCAAAATGCAACAGCAAGATGAAAGATCCCATAGCTAGGAAGGATTACAATTTTCTCAAGAACAGTTTCATCTCTAACAAGATCAAACTCAACTATTCCCCATAAATTGAGGAGGTGCCACTTTTTAACAGTTCCTTTCTTAAATCCATTACTATTTCTCCTGGTTCATTAACCAACCTTATTTAAGAAAGAAGAATCATATCTTAAAAGGAAGAAGGCAGCAAGGTAGCTTTGCATGCCACCAGACAAGTTACTTACAATATGTATTGCTGCCTTCTGTTAAGAGAAACTCAACCGTGCCAAAAGCTGGCAGTTTCCTCCAGCAGCTGAGAAGTAAAAGTCTTGTTGAGCATGTTTTCCTTTTGAGCAGCCACATGTGATGCAGCACAGCTACTAGGCTGTGAGAAGGAAGGGGCCACAGGTCTGTGCTGGCAGACTGTGGCCCTCTAAATTTTTGTTTTCAAGTTTTCAAGAATGTATTACATTTCTATATAGATGATAAAGCTAGCAATGATACCCATGAAAGGTGTTTTCAAGCACTTTTAGATTAAATGTCACCTAAAGCATGATTTGATCTGGATCTGCTTTTATATTTTTTAATCATTGACTTATAATGTGTGCATTAAAAGTCACTGAGGACAAAAAGTATTTGTATTTAAGACACTATTTTTGCTTTTGTATGACTTTAAAGTGATGACAGCTTTAAGACCCACTAGAGTAAGCAAGGATTAGACCTTAATGTGCTTTCCTTGTTTTAGTACATAAAATTTTCACATGGTCAACTTTAGAAAGAATAGCAACTGTCAAGAGTTTTACCATGTTCTACTTTAATAGGGATGAAGCAGGGAAACATTTCTTTATTTTTTGTTAAACAGGACATGCATTCATAGAAGGAATCTAAGCCTAAAACTCGCCTTTAGCCTAGCAGGACAATCCATCTCTCTCACCTTTGGCTTTTTTTTTCTCCTTTTATTTTCTGACAGTGTTTTATTTCCCTGTACATGACCCAATCTTCAAGCCTTCTTCCACTCCCTCAAAGAGATTACATTCACACACACACACCAACCATTTTTTCCCCAGGCAGAGATTTTGTACCAACTGCTGAACTTTCATCTCAGCCAAAGTACATCCCAGCTGAGATGCAACAGAGACATTTCAACCCTCACCAATCTCTCTCTGCACTTTCAAGGTTTTTAAAGCACAGGGATGCAAGACCTTCACTGCCAATTTGGGAATTTCAGAAATGCACATTGATATTTCATTCTTCCTGTATTTTTTTTTTAAATGTCAGACCGAAACAACCTATGCTCTGTAGAAGCCAATTACTATAGCTTTCATGAAGGTTAAAAGTTCAAAAGGAAAGCTGGTTTCTTCATTTAGCAGCCTCTTTCAACAATTACGATAAAAAGAGTGATGCGGCTGCGTAGGTATGGCAGCAAGGGGGATGAGAGGACGGGTCTCAAAGTTTTTAATTCTTTTATTTATGACTCCCCTTCTTCCACCAGATTCTGACCTTACCCTCTTCAGGGTACACTGTCCCAAATACCAGCAATGATTAAAAGCTAGGAGAGACACATTTCTTGCTGTCCTCCTCAACACAAACAGAGCAAATAGTCCCCAAAGCACATTTTTCCCTGCAGCCTTTGGGAAAACTTGTCCCAGACACACAAGACATAACCATGCAAATTATACCTTTTTTTCAAGCTTGCAGGCTTACTAGGCCTTCTTTCAAAATCCTCTTCATGCTGACAGACATAAATCAAGCAAGCAAACTCGCTCTGTGAAGTCAAAACTTCACATGGTCATAAAAGTCTTGCTTTTTCTTTTTTTCTTTTTTTAAACATTAACTTTGCACATGAGCATAAGCACCAAAAATAATGCACCGAGTATTATCTTGCATTGGATTTTCTAATGAAAATACCCTGTAACCACAAAAGGAAATGCTTACAGATCACTAATGAAGGGACTGATTCATAAGCCTCAGAGAACAAGTGTTGAACAATGTACACTCAGTGAGGTTTCAGCTTTATCCCTTATTAAAATAAAACCACATGCTTGATCTTTGCCCACTTTGATTTATTAATGTTGTTGCTTTTCAAGATTTTGAAAGTAAGTATGAACAGAGTAGCTAGAAGAAAACAATTCATCACAAAAGCCTTATACACCAAATGTTAGAATTGCCATCTATCTTACTTCCTCTCAAAAAGGTGCATTTATAGATTTGAAGGACTAGATGGGAATTCCAGTTTGAAAGTCAGAAAAGTAGGCTGATGGAAACAGTAAAGTACTACATCCCAAATTAACATAGCCTCTGCTACTGTACATAAAACATCAGTTGGTCATCTGTCAATCCACTAAAATGCCACATGCATTGGAAAAATATTAAAGTATCAGCAAGAAAAAAGGAAGAATCCTTTGAAAAGGCCAGAGACTTATCGATTCTGAGTTGTGCATAAATAAACCCTCATATCCAAGGCAACTGTGTGGCTTTACATCTCAATATCTTATGTTACAGACATTTTCCCCACCTGAGTTCTTCACTGGAATGCAAATCTGGATTAAAGTCACAATGCAGAGTTTATCCTTTCGGTTGAGTCCCACTCCAGAAGATATTTGTTCTACATTACAAAGTGTGTCACATTTTCCATGGAGCATTCAGGAAACTCCTAGCACAAAAACAATGAACGGGATGTTGCGGGTCAGGATAGAGCTACACTCATTGAATAGCAACATTTGAGGAAGGGGAGGAGGAAACTTTGCACAGTCTTTTATTACTTGGCATCTTCTTGGTTCCAGCCCTATGCAGGGATAATCAAAGTTTGCATGCAGCTCTTGGTTGGCCAGAGCTATCCCTTGGTTTTATAAGAACTTAATGCCCCAGACAACCTTATAGGACTCACAACCATGAAACAGCTGTGACAGCTTCAGCCAGTCCACCGCAGTTCATACTCTTGCTCTTGGACCATCTGTGAACTGATTATGGGCATGTCTGCTAGTCATCCTAAGCACAGGACAGATCTGTACATTTGGGGTTGTTTTGAACATTTCTGCTAATAAAACTATCACTGCTCAGAATTATTGTTGTAATTCAGATCTGATCTATTACTACATTACTCCTATCCGGTGCCTGGAAATACCTGGAGCATTAACATTCCCACAGCAAGAGGGTAGCTACACAGAACGCAAGGACAATACCCATATGTTGAAGTTTCCCATGCCCACAAGCATTCAGAAGCTGGTGCTCTACCTCCTCAGTGGATCCTTCCTGTATAGGAAGGCCTTTGCACAGTACTTCGGTTGGATTAAAGCTTATGCACCTTCCAGAAACACCTCTTGATAAACCTCATGCTCCCAACTCTTGATGGAGTCCACGTAACAATAGATAGGTGCTGTGAGACCATGGGAGGATGACAACTCTCATCCTCCCCTAATGGATGCTGGCTGTAACAGGAAGGAATCACTGAGAACCCTAGTTCTTTAAAGAACCACTAAGAATCAAAAAACAGTGGAAGTTCTTGAAGACCAGTGAGCTCCTGAGCACTGCTCTTGCTTTAGTAAAATGGTCCCCCTCATTTTACGTGAATGAAGCCCCAAGAGGTTGGTGTTTTGGTTTTTATTCAGCAGCAGCATGCATTTCTAGCTTCCCTATTTCAGATCTGGTTTTATTCATCAGACTTTCCACATGGTAATCCTGGAAGAGCAACTCTAATGCAATACTTTCAGCATCAAATTGAGAGGCCTAATTTGTGGCCCCAGCTGTGGCCTGTTATCTGTACTTCATCACTCCAATCCAGCACAACACAAACTCCGTAATTCTTCAAACTCTGACATGCCTTAACACCACAACAGCAATTAATTGGCCTCTTCCAGACTCTGCCATTAAAATAAAACTAACATACCACAATCTGAAAATAAAACAAATTCAGTCCCAGCCCTACCCAACCTCTCTATAATTTAAAGAAAACCCCTGCAACTTCAGCATTTAAGAACTGGGACTTTTGGCGGAAACTTTTTTTATTCATACACTTACTTTTAAAGGTTACTGATAAATCCAAACCAGTAACTTCACATTAGCACCCAAACTACATCATTAGCTAAACTGTTTACAGGGACTTTGGAAAAAAAAGTCTCCCGTGGTCAAAACACAAGTAAAACTAACTGAAATATTTTCATATTGTCCTGAAAGAAAAACAAACAAACAAACAAAACACAAACCCAACCAAAAACTCCACTCAACAACTACTTCACTACAAAGAATTTAAGATTAAATGGCAGTTTCAAAGACAATTCAGACTAAGAAATACCACCCTATAAATCTGTGAACAGAGGGCTCTTTTGATAATGCCCTCATTAGGTAAGTTAGGGTCATTAAAGCCTTTTCCCAATAACACAGTAACTGGCTTTTCATATAAAGAAAAAAGGTTTTCTTCCTTTCATTTGCAAAGAAAAGTCTAACAGTAAAATAACATCATCAGATGGAATAACACTTCCCTGTTACATCATAAAAAGAAACCTCACTTCAAAGTAGAGATGATTTTAGACTGAAATGAGTAAGTTTTTAATCAAAAAGGACATTCGCATTTAAGTCACTGTGATTTTATTTGAACTTTTATTCACTAAGCTTACTCAGCTCCATTCTCTCCTCTAGGAAGCAAATATAGTTCATATTAGTTCCCTTATATTCCATATGGAAGCATAGGGCAAAACAACTTTGATATTACCCTTAGCAATAAGACTAGCAGATCAGGCAGGGGTCTAAGAAGAAACACACCACTTCCAAAATAAAACTGCATTTCACAGAGTAATTAAACATCCCATGCATGTAGCACAGCTGAACCACTCAAGAAGCTCAGTGATTTAAGAGTGACCTCAGAATACAAACCATGCAATAGGAAAGAGCCCAAATATGGCACATGTCCCTTCATAATAGGCACACTGCATTACAAAGTATTAAGGCATGCCCTCCCAGTTACCTGGACCTTCCTGAGTTTTTTTGAGGCTTAACCAAATAATAAATGTATCTGCAGCAACCTTCAAAATTATTAAGTTTTCCTAAAGGCCCTTTTCAAATCAACTGTTACCTTTTGTAACAGGTGTATTCTAAAGGCATTTAACCCTGAAGTTTACTACCCCCAGTATCTAAATACAAATCAAGAACTACCTTTCTCAGCTGGTATTCACTCTTGTCACTACTAAGGTGAATATTTAAACTTGTTGTTTAAAAAAATAGATATTGTTTCATTAACTAGTTTTACATGGCAATTTTAAATTAATTATTGCTAAATGCACACTGCTAGGCACCAGAGCAAACTCACATGGGTAACCAATTAATACAAATAAAACCTAAGAGAAACAGCCATTTGTCATTGGAGACTTAAAAAAAATAAAAACAAACACAAAAAACAACCCCCACAAAAAGAACTCATCACCAGCCTTTCAGAAACAAATCTCAGATCATAGCTGTAATATATAACAAAAGGTGAGATTGAGAGAGAGTAGTTCTATTGCACATTATAAAATATGTCTCCACATTTTACAGACCATATGTTATTTGACTCACTCACTCCTTCCTGGAGATAATAGCCTTTTCCTTTATCATCACGCTCTTCAACCTGCAGATACCAACTATTGTTTTCTGTCAGACTGACACAGAACTAAATAAGTTCAAAGTAAGTGTTCTCCAACTTGAATTTAGCTTTCAAGTCTGCTGCTTGCTCTTCATGAAAGAAAACAGTTTTTTGCAACTTAGATTGTTTACCTTCTCCAGCTACACCAATTAGACTAATGAGAGTTACTACTCCCACAAACCTAGCTTTTTTTTTTAATGCAATCATTTAGCCTCACAGGCTTGCCAAGCTGGTGAACAGGGCTTTAAACTAAAACTGCTGGGGGAGGGGAACCTCAATCCACCCAAATCGCAAATCAGTTTGATGCCAAGGCCAGCAAGAGATGTCGAGAGCCTGAAGAGGGATTGAAGGTCAGAAGGAGAGCACTTGAAGAGCAGCACAAAGGGATTTCAGCCACTCCAGTCAGTAAGCTGGCTGCTTTTGGGGCCCAACTGAAATGTCTCTATACACACACACACACACGGAACAAACAAGAGTTGGAGACATGCACATGTCTGCAGGGCTATGATCTTACTGGCATCATAAAGATGTGCGGGATGACTCCTTTGACTTGAGTATTGGCATGGAAGGATACAGGCTCTTCAGGAAGAGCAGGCAGGGAAGACTCAGAGGTGAGTCATGTCAGTGACCAGCTGGAGTGCATGGAGGTCTGTCTGGGGATAGATGAGGAACCAACTGAGAACTTTCAGTCAGGATTAAAGGGAGGCCAGGGACAGGTGACATTATATATATATAGTAGGAGTCTGCTACAGGCTGCCTGACCCAAAGACTGAGCAGAGGAGGCCCTCTCCACACAGATGGGAATAGCCTCATGTTCACAAGTGCTGGTCCTCATGGACTTCAACCACCCTGACATTTGCTGGTGGGACAACACAGCAGGGTATAAGTAATCCAGGAGGTTCCTGGAATGCATTGATGATAACTTCCTTCCACAAGTGCTGGAGGAGTCAATGAGGAGAGGTGCTATGCTGGACTATAGTTTAATCAACAAGGAAGGGCTGATGGGGAATGTGAAGCTCAAGAGTAGTCTTGGCTGCAGTGACCATGAAATGGTAGAGTTCAGCATCCTTGGGGCAGCAAGGAGAGCGTGCACCAAGCTCACTACCCTGGATGTCAGGAGAGCAGACTTTGGTCTCTTCAGGGATCTGCTTGGTACAGTACCATGGGGTAAAGCCCTAAAGGGAAGACAGGCCATGAGGAGCTGGTTGATATTCAAGGATCACTTCTTGGAAGCTCAGGAGCAATGCCAATGAAGAAGTCGGGAAAAAATACCAGCAGGCCTGCATGGTAGAAAAACTCAAGCAGAAAAAGCAAGCCTGTGGAGGTGGAAGCGGGGAGAGGTGGCCTAGGAAGGATACAGAGAAACTGCCTGAGCTGCTACGATCAGGTGGAAAGCTAAAGCCCTAATAGAATGAAATCTGGCCACTGATACCAAGGGCAACAATAAAAGATTCTATAGGTACATTGGTGACTAAAGGAAGACTAGGGAAAATGTGGGCCCTCTACAGAAAGAAATGGGAGATCTCATTGCCCAGGTCATGAAGAAGACTGAGGTACTCAATGACATTTTTGCCTCAGTCTTCACCAGCAAGTGCTCCAGCCACACCACCCAAGTTGCAGAAGGCAAAGGCAGGGATTGGGAGAATGAAGAATCACCCACTGTAGGAGATGATCAAGTCTGACACCATCTAAGGAACCTGAAAGCCACTATCCATCACATTTGAGAAGTCATGCCAGTCAAGTGAAGTTCCCACTGACTGGAAAAGGAGAAACAAATCTGCCAGGGAACTACCAGCCAGTCAGTCTCACCTTTGTGCCTGGCAAAATCATGGAGCAGATCCTCCTGGAAACTGTGCTAAAGCACATGGAAAGTAAGGACCTGATTGGTGACAGGCAACATAGTTTCAATAAGGGCAAATTGTGACAGATAAATCTAGTGGCCTTTTATGACAGGGTTATAGCATTGGTGGATAAGGAAAGAGCACATGATACCATCTACCTGGACTTGTGCAAAGCATTTGACACTGTCCTGCATGACATCCTTGTCTCTAAATTGGAGAGACATGGACTTCATGGATGGACCACCTCACAAATAATGAATTGTCTGCATGGTCACACTCAAAGAGCTGTAGTCAACAGCTAAACGTCCAAGTGGAAAGCACTTGGACATTGTGGAGTGGCAAGTGGAGTGACAAATGGCATTCCTCAGGGGTCTGTACCAGGACCAGAGCTGTTTAACATCTTTGTCAGTGACATGAACAGTGAGATTGAGTGCATACAGCCAGTTTGCTGATGATACCAAGCTGTGTAGTGTGGTTGACACACTGGAGGGAAGGGATGACATCCATTAGGACCTGGACAAGCTTGAGAGATGGGCCTCCTCATGAAGTTTAAAAAAGCCAAATGTGAGGTTCTGCACCTGGATCAGGTCAATCCCACCCAAAGCTGGGTGGAAAATGGATCAAGAGCAGCCATGAGGAGAAGGACCTGGGGACGCTGGAGAATGAGAAGCTGGACATGATCAAGCCACGTGGACTTGCAGCAAAGAAAACCAACTGTGCTCCAGGTTGCACCAAAAGCAGCATGGCCAGCAGAACAAGGGAGGTGATCCTGCCCCTATACTGCCCTTTCATGAGACCCCATCTGGAGTGCTGTATCCAGTTCTGGGGTACTCAGCACAGGAAGGACATTTGTTGGAGCAAGTCCAGAGGAGGACCACAAGACGATCAGAGGGAAGGAGCACCTCTCCTATGAGGACAGGCTGAGAGAGCTGGAGCTGTTAAGCCTGGAGAAGGCTCTGGAGAGACCTTAGAGCAGCCCTTCAGTACCTAAAGGCAGCCTACAAGAAAGATGTGGAGGGCATGTAGTGATAATACAAGGAGTAATAGCTTTAAACTGAGAGTAGGTTTAGATTAGACATTAGGAAAAAAATCTTTATTGTGAGGCTGGTAATGTACTGGAACAGGTTGCCCAGAGAAGTTGTGGATGCCCCACCTCTGGTAGTGTTCAAGGCCAGGTTGGACAGGGCTTTGGGCAACATGGTCTAGTGGAAGTTGTACCTACCTATGGGGGTATTCTATGATTCATGAGCTCAGGCTTTTAGAATAGCATCAGGAGTGGATATTACAATAAAGCCACAGGAGATGGTTTCACTGATAACTTTTGGTGACCCCTAAATCCTTCATAAGGATGTCCTGAAACTTTCCAGTTTATTGGCCTATTCTATTGGATAGGGAAACACATATCATTACCCAGGTATAAACAAGTATTGTGACTCATCCATGGGCTTCTGTTCACTGTAGCAAGGGACAATTTGCACAGTATCCTAGTACTCTACTCCCCTCCACAAAATGACTCATCCAAGATTGTTCATGATATAAACTGATGTAAGCTGTGCAGCTGAGGAGCAGAGGTTCAAGGCACAGACTCTTTCTGAGGTAAACACGCATCTTGGTTTGATAGACTATCTACATTTTGATGAAACATAAAGGACCTCCCACATTCTCAAGAGTCCTGCCACATAGAAGGAGGAACAAATCAGCTGCCATCATTTACTCATATGCAGCTTTGCCATGTGGCAGCCCACAATACATTTCTGCCCTGTAGAACCAGGTGCAGATTATTTGTATAAATTCTCCTGGTAAGACCTTCATACCAAGGTCACACAGAAAGTCACTGTCAGAACCTAAAGTAGAAAATTGAATTTCTTTGCTGTTTGTTTCCATGAGGGAAGGATTTCACCACTTAACTCCCAAATTCAAGCCTAGTGCTACAGTCATAAGGGCAGCATCTTACATACAAAGCAAGGAGTGCAGGAATCAAGAGATACAAAAGGAGACCAATGAACTACTGAAATGTGCAAAGTCCTTATTTCTTTAAGATATTGCATAGATTCTGAAGATGACTAAGAATTTTATTCATGAAAAATCAACCCCAAATAACTCAAAAGAACATTCAGCGTGGGAGGTTCTTTTGCAAAAATTAAATAGCAATTGTGATGAAATAGTATCTTCTACCAACTTACCAAAGAATTTACATTTTGCTCATGCTCTTACCTAACTGTGTAGAGCCAGGAATCATACACAAGGGATAATAGCCAATCTGTTATCTCAAAATGTAGCATTATTTCAAAAACATGTTTGGAAGAGCAGGAAGCAAAAGTAGGGTTAATTTTTAAAACAATCTTAGGGCAAGATTCTTATTTCAGAGCTATCCAATAGATCGAACCTCCAGTTCACATCAGCTACAGATCTGCACAGAGCTAATTTTAGCAGAATTTAAAAAATGCTGGCTTAGCATGTTTGATCTACTTATATTCAAACTAGTTATCATTTGACTTACCTGTACCCACACCTGATGCCTCATGACTTAAAACCTGGTATCACAAAAGTGCTGCCAGAAGATGACAAAAAAGGCTATTAGCCCAAATCACTACTTACTAACTATGCTCTTAGAATTCTTTCCTTCTCCCCCACCTGTGCTGTATTCATAGGAATGTGATTTTCTTCCTTTCAGGTACATCATCTAGACATTCTGTGGACATCAACAGGTCAACAGAGTTCCAACTCCTCCAATACCATCACTAGAATATATGTATTTTAAGGATCTTTGTTTCCAAAGCTGTTGACAACTTTCAGACTCAATGATCTCTGTGGATCCCTTCCAATTTAGAATATTCTGTGATTACTTTGCTGTTGACATACTGCTATAAACCCAAAAGGAAAAAGAAGCCACAGCTATATCCTGGTCTCTTCTTAAAAATATATAAAATCAATTCTCCTGTTTAAAAGGTCATTAAAAAGCATTAAAACAATACGTTTGTTCAGTTGAAAAGATCAAACACTGACTAACTCCATCAGTTTAGGACAATGTGCTATTATGCTTCAAAGTCACATGTAGCACATATCAAATGAAACGTCAGAGAAGCAAAGCATTTAAATGCATATTTGACATACTTTTTGCATCTCAGTACATTTCACTTCTCAATGGGGCTGTGGGTGGGAGAGGAAAAGGTTGGTTTCTTATGGATTTGAGTGTAAAGGCATTATTTGCCAATTCAGATTAGAGGTTACAACTGCCCACTGCTAGATGCTGCTGTGTACAGGAAAAATGCATACCACAGATCACCATTCTGCATATTCAGAAGGAGTACTTACAATCACTGTCTGTCTCCTCATATAGCAGCATTATACAGCCCTCACACTGCAATGCCAACACGAGTAATTTGTCATTAAACTTTCAAGCCATTCCTTCTTATTTGTGCATAACAATATTTACTATTCTCAAGTACCCCATGTCACTGGATTTACATCAGGCCTTAAACAATGAGGAAAAAAAAAAAAAGAAAAAAAAAAGGTGAATTTTGGAAGGTCCAAAGTTGCTGCTGCCATTTTGCAAACCCACTTCTACAATGTTAGGTACTGGTCAGTCAGAGCAAAGTTACTCTCACATTTTGTCTCCACTTCTGTAAAGGATAAACCCCACCCCCTATTTACTATCTGTTGATTAATGTGTGTATACATCCCTCATCCTAGACTCTACAAAAGACAGAACAACATTTTATCTCACACAAGTATACTAAGCCAGGGGCACCAAAAGCAGATGTAGGTGCCTGAACTTTGCGTAACATCAGAACAACAGTTTGTTTGTGTCTGTCATAATTTCACAGAAAAAGAACTATATTCATGGCTAAAATTCCTGTAAATCAATAATTTTCCCCAATTCCACCTTCACCTTTATAGTAATGAACAAGGCCAAAGACAAACTTCACATTTCCATCTGGATGTTAATCAAATACCACCACAGCCATTACTTAGCATTTCTCATACAGAAAGCTCTTAGTCACCTTGAGGATATCAAAATCATTACTGATAATTTGCAAATGAGGGATGTGATAACCAAAAGACAGAGTTAGGTAATATCAGTAAGTGGAGAGACAGAGTTGGTCAACCTGAAAATGTTAGTGCACAAGAAGTAAAAACTTTGAATTTACACTGAACTGGCTAATCTTGACTACTGCTTGTTTGAACATTCCTCCAATTTGCCTACAAGAAAAAAAAGAAAGCAAATGCAGATAAACTTTACTAGAAGCAGGTTAATAAGATTACATTAAACTTCTATAGGCATTTGAGTAAAATTTAAATGCCTTTAAGTTGACTTAATGTACTTAACTGAGGAAGTAAAGAAACTAAAACTAAAGCCACTTAAATTCTGCTTAGATGTCCTTGTATAAGAGTACTATATAATTTAATCCACTTCCAAAGCATATCTTATCTGGATTAATTCTTTCAAGTGCTCCTGTGTAGACAAACCCTCAGCATATGTTAAATGCACAGGCAGCTTTCTCAAAGAAGATAAACTATCTTATACTTAGCATAAAAGACGGAGATTACCTATGAGTTCCTTGTGACCTATACATTCCCCTATAACACACCAATACCCCATTTACATACCCTTAAGTAACAGAATTCAGATGTCCTGAATTTCAGACTCAATGTTTTCCATCTACTGAAAATTAAATATTCATTTGAGCTTGTAGCAAAAACCAGTTTCAAATATGGTCTCAACCAGATCACTGTTCTATTGTTCCTTAAGTCCAAAAGGAACATTTCATATAGACATCTGATCTTTTATCTACCAGTGTCAAGATCAATCATTGCCTACAGATGAGTTGATATAGCTTGTTATATTTAATTTCATGTTTTAATTTCAGACAAATGAAACGTGCCTCCCTCACAAACTTTTTGAGATTCAGTGATGTCTTGCTGAAGGTTTTTTGAGGGCATAAGAAGTAGGCTGACTCTTATGTGCTTCTGTGGGCAAAGCTTCTTCACGTATATAAAAGTCATACATCTACAACTCTTCACCAAGACAACCCAATTTTCTCTGTATGAGGGGCAAACACCAGCTTATAAACTTATTTGTAAAACGCAGGAGGACTCTGTCTTGCAGTTCTGAACAGCTGGGAGTGCACAACCACAGCTGGAGGTGTACTTCCTCCTAAACTCATCTTCCCACAACAGCCACTACTCCACAGCGAAGGTCAGGTCTTGCATGCAGCCCCCTGGCAACCACCCCACCTAACCCACCCACTACCTTATTACAGCAAGGTGGACCTTAGAAGGAGCCAGCATCAGCAGTCACAGACGAGATGAGACCTGAAACCAAGCAAGGAAGTTCTACCAGGCTTCGTTGCTGGTCACACAAAAAGGGAAACAGAAAGCTGCCCTGCCCTATCCAAGGGGGAAAATGGGTCAGTGGCCAAAGGTGGAGGGGAAGACAAGGAGGCTCAGCTATTAAAAGTGGCAGGAAATAATGCACAGCAGGTCAGTATTTGAAGGCTTGGTCTCGCTCTGAAAAATCTACATTCCCAATATCGTCAACTAATGAAAGTAAATCACTTATTAAAATAAGTTGTGGAAGCTTGTACAGAAGACTATAAAAACCGTGTTTCCACTAAGATTTTAGCTTAAGTCAGTTAAAATAAGAACCCACCCTTTTTCATAGTTGATTCAAGGATACAGATGAAACTAGAAATGCATCTACTCCTACTCCTATCAACAACCCCCACAGAAAAATATTTAAATAGCAGAGATTTGTAATCTGGAACAGAGAGCAGTATTCTATGAAGTATCCTCTAATTTAAATAAATCTCTCTTATTAACTTAAAGGCATTCTAAAACACATCATCAGTAATTTGTTATTTACTTGCTATTTCATGCTAGATCTCCCAAACATCAGTGTATATCTTTTAAAGACACAAACATGTAATCATAGATGTATGGTATTCAGTCAAATACTGTATTTGAAATTGTAAATTTATTCCAAACACCAGTAAAATATTCTGTAGCTATGTAATTGCTTTTTTTGCTACAGCTCAATTATCTAAGTACTCTATAGTGTTCATGAAGTCACAGAATTCCTGAATATTTTGACTGCATACATGCAAATAATCTTTTTCCTTCTAAATTCTTACATGGGTCATTATTACAGAACTAAATGCTTGACTACTCTCTTCATGCATTTATTCTCACAGTGCCCCTCTCAGACAGCACTGGCTACTAAATCAGTAAAAAACTAGTAGGCAATCATGTAAACCAGAAGCATCCAAGAAACAGAGATTACAAAAGCAAAATCAGTATCTGAATGGAACCGTGATATAAATTTAGGAGCAAAATAAAACTTCAGGAGCAAGAAACAAAACTCAGCATCTTCTCCTGTCATGTAGGAGGCTGAACCTCAATTGTTGCCATGACAATTACTTTGGGTTGGAAAGGTCAAAGAGATACAACTCCCCACCAAACATGCAAGCAATATAAATGTGACATGAAATGCATTCACCTTGTTCCTGTTAAACATACCTGTGAACAAAATCTGGGGTGAAATGAGAATAAGCATATGTTATTTAACTCAATATATACAAGATAATAAGTCAGAGAAACAGATTCTTTATTTCCATCATATGCCTGCAATATCTATTAAAACTGTTGTGAAACACTGACGAGTAACACAGCTCATGGGGTGTATACAGAATAACATGTAGCTGACCCAATTAGGACTGTTCACTGCACAAAATACAAAGTATCTGCAAATACTTGTGACACACCAAGAGGTACAAGATGAACTACATCCCCACTGCAAGAACAAAACAGCCCTTCTTCCCCAACCAAAAGAGATGGCATTTGAAACAGAGTCCTCCAGAGTTAAAATGGTGTATGTGGTGAGGAAATACAGAAAATTCATATGGGATGAAATAGCCATTAGCACAGGTGGCCTGACAAGGCACAGATGGATGCCTCTTAAAAACTTTGGCTAGTTCTTCACCTAAAGATTGTCTATCTAAACTCAAGTGACACTGTGATTTCACCTTCAGTCTGTGAGATAAGGCCAACACCTCCTGAGGCTAAACTACTAGAAGAAAATTCAGATTGGAGGAAAGATGGGATCAGTTTTGCAAAGGCCAATCAAGATGTGACCATGATACTAATCTGCCACACAACTTGGATGTAGTCGTAGTGTCCTAATAAGTTCCCAGTTCAGTGGGGACTGACGTTCCTCCGCAGAGGCTTTTTACAATAATGCTTTTGACACAGGCTCCAGCAAAAGGAAAAGGCAGACAGCAATAGCAAATAAATTAGAAAATAGCAGAAATGCCTAGCAATGGCTGGATCCAGAGCTATACAGAAGATAAGGGTAGGAAGATCAGTCGGTTCCCCAACAACAACTATCCTGAAGGGACAAAGTTTATCCACACTGAGCAGACGTCTTCATAATTTTAAGAGCTATGTAATACAAGGTGTCATCCAAGCACCATTGGAACAATAACATATCTTTAACCTCAATGGCATAATCAATAAAAAAACCCAGCAAACAAACAAACCCCAAAACCAAAAAACACCAAATAGCCAAAACAAAAACCACCAAAATACCCCAAACAAACAAACAAAAAAACGCAAAAAATCCCAATCAAAACAACAACAACAAAAAAAACGCTAGTATGACCAAAAAAATCACGATAGAACTAAAAGATCTATCTTTAAGTCTGATTCAAAGCATTGTTCCAGTGCTAGACCACATTGTGTAAATGATGCTTTGCAAGGTGAATAAAAAATAGGGACAGGCAATACAAAAGACAAGTCTATGTGATTTGTGTAAAAACAGACTATTATATGGATATAAATTATTTGATTTCTTATTTATTAAGTACCTGCAAAGTGCTCAGTGTTATTCAAGTTACAAAGAAAATTGTCTTCTGCTTTAAGAAACTGACAATCTAAATGACAAAAAGGACTAGACGATGCAGCAAGAAGCCAGTGATGAATGAGGAATATTTTGATTGTGTTTTGAATTTGATTGCTTCCTGTCAGCACCTCTGAGCTAGAGATCTTGCTACAGATTTGCTGACATGTGGGCAAGTGTGGTGGAGCAGAATATCGGTAAGGCATTTCAGACACAGAATTAGCACAGAGAAAGCCAAACTGAAGATGAAACAAAAAATGACAATTGGAATCATTATTAGTACAGTGAGCAGAAGCATGAAGGATGCCTTAAGTAACCTGAAAAGAGCTTAAGATGAAGACAGAAAAGTGCAGAAACCTGATACTTAGAATATAAACTCAAGGCAGAGCTGTTGTAAGAAATTGCAGCTCAAGCTGATGTAATGGTAGAAAGACAGACTAGAGAAACCCCGCTTTATAAAACTGTTAGAACAACCAATATGGCTATTCAGGAGACCCATATGATGAAGGTAGATGATGAAGGAATTCAGTATCAGCTGTTCAGTGATACAAATAGTTATGCAGTTAGGAAAAAAAAAGTATAAGTAATTTTTATGGCCAACCTCTCAGCCTTGGGAGTTCATTCATTACTACAGGTCCAACATGTTACATTCCTTTACAAAGTTTGTGAGAGAACTAGACAAGACTTCCTTTGGGAGTGTAAAAACAGTGCTGTCACAGATGGACTTCATACAAATGAGGTTTTGTTTTATTAAGTATCTTTTTCCCCTGTCTCTGAAATCCTCAACCTACACCAGTATTCAAATTTCTTTCTCCCTTTCTCCTCACTTAAAAACATAGGAGAGAATGAGACATTGTTTGTTTGTTTTCTTTACTTGATAGGAGACTAGTTTTTCTTCAGTTTGGTGGTACTCCAAGTGAAAAGGACAGCAGATACACTCCTGGCAACTGTACAGGGTGGGTTTTTTTCTTTTGTTTTTCCATAAAACACTTCACTGTGCCAGTTTTCTGAGTAACCTCAGAAATAATATGATTTTTCTGAGAGATGACAGCAGAGTGCAGTTAATAAACAAATTAGACCCATATGAAAGTGTGATTCATAAGCAATGTCATTACTCTAAAGAATAAGGTGGTACATGACCACCAAAGAAGCCACTGCTACATGTAAGCCTTCAAATGTAAATTGCTTCCCAGACTTTTGCAAAGCTTTTTCCAGCTCTTCAGCACATAACAGTTGCTGTGTCAAACTCTTCTAGACAGAGAAGAAACCCTCTTACAATGAAGTGTGAAGGTCCAACACGAACCTACTCAAAGAGCACTGTCTCCTCACAGCACCTCACACACAGACAAGGAGGTTCCACTGAAACCATAAGAAAGTAAAGAAAGTTTGAAAAGTTTCAGATAATTAATTGGCTTCTTTTGCATTAAAAAATGATACAAACAAGCATAAAAATTTATTATGGTAGCAACACTTACTGTAGGATGTACAAATCACTGTTTCCTCCTAAATCTGGCTACAGAACAAAAGATTGGTAACATGCACTCCTGTGGTACAGTTTGCACCAAGGACAGAAGGATTTGATAGCTAGCCTGGTTCAAACACTAGTGTAGCAAGGTGTTTAAGTCAGGCAACAGAGGTGTTCTCAGTCAGTGCATGTAACTGATCACCCTGCTGAAGGATTTTCATCCCAAGACCTTGCATGTGCACACTCAAAGCACTGGCACCATCAGCCAGAACAAACACATATGACAAAGGGCTGTCACATCCAGAACAAGGGAATTTCAAGACAGCATACCCTACACAGAGAAAAGTTTATAAACAAAACCCCTTGTTTCTTCCCTTCTCTCTCTCATGTCAGCAGCTTTAGGTTCAGCTCTAGGGGATGAAGAGGATTACTGCAGAAAGCCAAAGAGATTGTCAGGGTGACAGGGCTAGGAATAGGAAGTCTAACAGACATGGAAGACCTGCCTGAGTGACTGACTCAGCTTCTGACCCACTCAATAAACTTGGCCAAACTGCTTCTTCGTGCAACTGCTCCTCTCCTAGTCTCATGTGTGACCTTACCCAGTTAGGCCAGTATCTTCAAGGCAGTGACAGCCTCTTGCTAATTTTGGTGAAAAACAGCCTATATGCTTGAATAATACCTTAGTAAAAAAAAAAAGGGTGCTGATCTTCCTAGGATCTGCCATGCCAAGAATAAAACCATGTTTTCACATAAATAATGAAGAATACCCACACAGTTAAACCTGTTAATATTATTTAAAAATATGTACAGCTGGAAGAGTGGCATGTTGCTCTCATTCACAAGTTTGCTATATCCTTACCGACGCCTACGATCTCCCCTGAAGGTCTATTTACAGAGACATTTTTTCTCCCAGTGTCCAAGTTTTCCATTCATGTCCTTTCTTTCCCCTTCTCTCCTGCTTTATCCCCTCCCTCTAGCAGAGACCCTCAGTCTCATTAGGTAAACCATTTGTGGTGTGACATGGGGAACTGATCCAAGCCTCCAGTGAGCAAAAAATAAGCTGAAGAAAAACAAACAATTTATTTTTAACCTGGATGGGTTCCCTGACTGAGCTTATTCCCCACCACAACAGGTGTATCAACATACCTGAGGAAGAAGCTGAGCAAACAAAGTTGCAACTACTGCTGACAAAGTCAGACATATACATTAGTAGAATAAGAATGTTTTTAAAAGATTAATATTGAAGTGGGGGTTCTCGCACTGAGAAACTCTATAAAATGGACTTAATACATATTCCTTATATTGTTCACAGTTTCCTTTGTCAGTTTGGCTAATTATATGATATTTAAGTTTAAACATATGTTGCCTCCCTTGCAGTGAATCCTCTCCTCCTACATGATACAGCAGTGAAGTCATTTTGCTGACTTCAAGTTGAATCCTACATCCTCTTCAAGTAGGTGGGCATTTTTAGATTATATGGAAAGCAGTCCAGCCCCAAGAGCACAGTGATTCTTGTTGCAATAAGCTGTCAAGAGTTTGACCACCACGATGTCCCGAAACACATCATCCAGGTGCAATATGTAAAAGAACCAACACAACTTCCACCATCCCGAGCATATGGTTCTTAAAACATATAAGAAACGCTCAGGCTGCATCTGCATTAGAGTAAAGGTGAACCAGCACACCAGAGGCTTTCAGTCTCCTTCCTTCTATACCATCACCAATCGACTTTAAATATTTTATCTTTTCAACTTAAAACCAAGACACACAAGAAATAAGTAAACTCCAAATGGAAGAAAGTGGCAAAAGACTAAGCAAAACAAATGTATTTAGAAGGGCAAAAATAAATCTTGCAGCCCTTTACAAACTTTCATGTGCTATAGACAGGAAAATCTCTTTTAGTTAGTGTGTTCTACATTATGAGAGCCTTTAGTAAGCAGAGCAGCCAAGTACACCACAATAGCTGTGTTTCATTAGCTTAGCACAGCACAGTATAGGATTTAAAGGGAATAGACAGCAGCTGAAAATAATTCCATTAAATTAACATTAACCCACAAACCCAGAAGAGGCATATAATATTCAGGACTGCTATAGAAGCAGCAACTCAGAATTAACGTCTGTAAAAGATGAATAATCCTGCTCTAACTGGGATTCAAAATCCTAAAGGAATAAAGTTCACCTCAAATAGTGTTCCCTAAGGTGTGAGAGGGGGAAGGAAAGAAAGGAATGCATGGCCTAGTTAAAAATATCAGAAGGTAAGAACACAAACTGTAAAACAATGTAGTTCCCAAAGGACTAACATTTTTTATGGTTAATACACACATTCCTTCTCAAAAAGGACTTTGAAAATAATCTAACTTTAAGATCTGTAAATGAAATAGACATGTGAGAATTCAAACCCTTACTGCAGGAAAGACCAAAACCTCAGAGACTAGAGCAACAAAAGGTAGCCAAGACTGCAGTGGACTAAAACACAGCCAGCAGTGACAGCTATAATTCCACTGGCAGATGTACCCCATAACAGTCCATGAGTTTGATGCCACAAGGTCTTAGACTATAACAGTATCACCAAAAAAAGGTACATAATTAATCTAAGTGTTAGAATGGGAAGACAAATAGATTCAAGGGACCGCGCTGTGCTTAAACTGAAGAGGAGATTTATGCTAAACATGGGGAGGGGAAATAATTATTCAAAAAAATTTAAAAGATGCTGACTTACAGCACCTATTCATTTCATCTACGAACAGGTATCAAAAACAAGTAAAGGTGCTATTGGCCAGGAGGAATAACAAAACTCCCAAGTTTTTTCTCCCAGCACCACCTGAAAAAGTCAGCCTGGTAAGGCCCTTGGCTAGCTGCAGGTCAAAAGGAAGGACTAAGCAACCAACTGAGGTCTGAGGAAAGCCATAGTAGAAGCTACTATCAGACAAGCTCCAAGAAGACCTCACCAGACTTGGTGCCTCATTAGTCACTGGCCACCTGAATTTACCTGGCTCCTCCAGCTGGAGATAAATTCTACTTAATGAGCAAGCCAGCATTTGGAAACAATTAACACCTTATTTTCATTAACCATCATGTTCTTCCCTTCTGCACCCCTGCAGAATTTAAAGTATTTATAAAGAGACAAAAAACAGCCTGTGGACTTTACAGTTACAGTAAAACTTACCAACACAGGTTTGTGCTTTAAGATGTTTTTAAGCTCCACACAACTCCCTATCGAACACATAAAATAATCTGTAATCCAACCTTACTGGGCAGCAAGAAGTTTCTTTTTAGTTGAGTCCTCTGTTACAGCAAGATTTTATAACTGTTCATCTGTATTTGTCTACCATCTGCACAGCACTATTCCATATGGGCACAGAGGGGGTTTTTTTTATGTTTTTGTTAAGTTTCCTTCATTAGCAATACTAACTCCCAATTCTGTTCTTTTATTGTATGATCAGCACAGGACTTTAATGTTTAAAGCAAGTGCTTCCCAGTATTTTTATTTTAACTCCTTGATGAAATTGCTAGAGCAGCATGAATCACAATTATCTAGAAGATTCTGCAACTACTCTGACAACAAGACTTTGCGTACAGTAAAATCACACCCTGCATGTTTTAGACTAGAAGTCAGGTCAGTTATGAGATGACAATCTGGTTTTAGTACAAGTTTTGGCTTTTAGGCCTTTCTTTTTTTTTTCCTTAAAGAAGTGAGAGATTAATTGTCTCATACATTTGTCTAACCAAAGAGAGCAAAGAGCTTCCATGTGAGCAGCAGGGCTAAGGCAAACTCATCTGAATTCCTGGTGCAGGTTTCTAGCTGTTTAACAACGTTCACACCAGAATCTTTCCTTCCAGTTTCTGCTCCATCCAGTTTCCTTCTCTCAAAAAACCTGTCTGAACTTTGTATCTTTGGGACCTCTATTGCTCTGCTGACTTGGTTTGAATCAGCTGACAATTTAAAAGTTAACATAGAGGAAAAATGAGAAGAGACAGAGGTCCCACAGAAGCAACAGAATCTGTTGCTGTTTCTAAGGGTACCAAGCTAAAAATTCAGAGTGTGGCAGGAACTTTTTGAACTAGCAGATCTTCTTGCTCTCCACACCTAATACAACACTTTGCCAGCAGAAATCCATCCTAAAGCTTTGGCTTCGAATCCTGGAAACATCAATTACACACATGCATGATTTCAGTTAATACTTCCACTTCATTGCACAAGATCTTCCAGCCCCAGCACAACACAGAATTTTTGATCAACATTATCATTACTGAACTTTTCAAATAAATAACTGAAGCTAAAAACTTTACAGCTGCTGCTGTGCTGTACGCTTCGATCAGTTATTTGCATAGTCATTCCCACTCCAATTTAATCATTCCTTTCATGATTGCCTAAGTCTACATAGAAAATGAGAACAGTAAATCAAACTAAGCGCTTGGCAGGCATGTACTGGTGATATCACAGCAAGATCCTGGAATAGCACAGGCACTCTCATATGGAAAAGGCTCGTGGAGTTCCCATGCAGTTCAAGTAACCATCATCTGACTCAATGAGCAATACTGAGATGGACACAGCCCTCTGTGGAAACTGGCTGTTAACTGGATGAACACCCGGGGAGGTGGCAGAACTGGCATCCAAAGCTTCACAATTAATGTGTCACATTAGGCAATCTAGCCATATTACTGCACTAATAAAAACAGCACAGACCAGAGCTTTTTAATCTAATCACATGATGAAGCTCAGAGGTAAAAAGTGACAAGCAGGCATAAAAAGTTCCCATTAAAAGTTAAGTTTGAATACACAAAGCTGGTTTCATTTCTCTGATTTTCAGTTCTCTGACTAAAAAAATAAGAGGTGTACTTGGCCCAAGGAGAATCACAAAAGAATTACTTAAAATGTGTTTGTGATTCATCATGGTTCAGTAACTTCTCATGAATGCTAATGTGTTTCGGAGAGATAGAAAGGCTGTGCAGGTGTGACAGAAACAATTAGTCAGTTATTAGTAAGATGTTGGCTTCACTGGCAGCCACGCTGCTGGAGCTCTACTTTACGTGAAGGGCCTGCCAGTAACTCGCCACATGCTGCTGATATTTAGAACTGCCAGAATAGTCAGGACAACAAATTATATCTGCAAACACTTCTTTCTTTCTCCTAATTTTGCCTTGCTCCATGGTAAAATTTGCAGTTAAAGGAAAATGCTACATGCTTAAGTCAGTGTGGCTTCTCTTCAGGAGTAAGTGTAAGAAAAGAATCTAAGTTTGCCCAAAAGCCCATCAACTAATCTACACAGTAATTCACTGCCTTTCCTCTCCAAGGTCTTCTAAAAAAGGTGCTTATTTCAGAAGTAGTATACCGACATGGATCTACTTACATGGACCAGCACAGACAGGCTGGTTTAAATTTAAACTTCATCTTGCTTTAGTGTAACTACTCCTACCACCAGTAGCTTTACAGCAAGCAATAAAACTTTATTCTCTTATAACATTCTGGAGATCCACCCATTTCCACAGGTCTTGCAGCAACATTTAGAGAAAATTTTCAGATGTGTTACCTATTACCCTGATATCTAGCGTCCTTTTCTAAAGCAGAAGTCAGAACAGCATGAAGAACTGTTTAATGCCGTTTACTTTTAGTTTTCAAGAAAATCCACTATGATTCCTTAATTACAAAAATGTTCAATCCCCTTAAAAGGGGACCCTCCAACACATACTTAGGAAACAAAACCCAACATTTTCTAAGAGCAGCAATAAAATTCAAGCAATCATGCTCCAACAGCAAGCCAGAGGTGTGTTTACAGAACAAAGAGCAGCCTGGTTTTGACTCTGTGCCTCACTACGCAACCAAGACACCCAAGTGCTGTAGCATAATGCTCATCCTTGCTATGAGACAGACATCACAATTTTTGTAGCATAATGTAATTCTGAAATGAACAGCAAATAATCCACTGGTGGCTTAATTTATTACTTATACAAAATTCTCAGGGTCAGGGGTCAGTGAAACGAGATGAACACCATTAATCCAGCAGACTTCAGATTCTTTGGATAAAGAACACAGCCATATGCCTGTGTCTTATAGCCAATCACAGTTGCCATTAAATTTGCAGGAACTCAATTTCCATCTAGTTTAATGGCTAGTTTCTTAACGTTCACAACCATTAAAAAATAAGCACTCTATTGTGCTGTCGTACTGCATGTTTGCACACATGCATGTGTGTGCATGGATATAAAAGCTAAATATTTTGATTAAAAGAACGCTTCCTGAATGCAAATTACAATCTTTTGTTGCCTAAATAGCAAAAATCTCCATAGGAAGACTTTCCAAGCAGTTCAGAAAGTAGCTATTGTCAGAAGCATAGCTGCACAAGATGGGTGCTTCCCACTCAGCTGATCTGACCTGTGCATTTATTTTCTCCATCATTATTCAGACCTGTACTGCAAAAAAGATTGTGACCCATATCTGTCTTGATTTGTGCAGAATCAACAGGATTACAAAATCTAAGCTTAAGTGCATATTTAATTGTCATTTAATGGGAATAAGAATCTTTCCTGTCTTCACACCCACTCACCCACCTTAAAAGACCCAGAGTAATCTAGGATTGGCCTTAAAAGCTCAAGAGCTTCCTAGCTCAAGAGTTTCCTTACTCCCACTGCAGCCTTATGGTAGACAACCCATAATGCTGTCTGCTGAGGACTCAAAGAGGTTCTGCAACAGCAGACAGAAAGGGTGGAGAGGGAAAAAATAGTAAGAAAAGAAATGAGAGAGTCCAGTGACAGTTCTGAAACAGCACCCAGTTTGTATGGCTCCTGATCCGCAGGACAATCCAAGATGCAACAAGGCTTCATCGTTCACCCCAGAGGATGCAAAAGGTGTTTACAAACATGTTATGGTCCTGCCATGCCACCATCTAGTGATTTTGCACCCAGTTGGACAATATATTATATAAAAATAAGCACGTGTTAAAGCTGTGGAGGACTGAGTGTTACTCAGGAATATTTACCTAATGAATGTGCCATTATGTACCACTCTTCCACTCTTCAGTCAGTTGTAATCTATACAACAGCCCAGCAATACTCGAACTCAAGTTTCTATACCTCTGGCAGACTAAGCTTATGTGGCTTTTTGTGGGGGAAAAATCCCAAATACATAATTACGTATCACTGAACTAAAATGCCAGAGATCACTACCAAGTCCTCTTTCGGGCCTATCTTGGAAAAAAAACAAACAAGGCCTTAATAAACTTGACAATACCTTCCCCTCCCCTTTTGGGGCCTGCTAATGCTTTCCCCTTCTACTTGCTTTATTTCTTTTCTCTCCTCCTTCAATCAACATTATTGTACCATTGTCAAAAGCTTCAAGGAACATGAATGTTTTTTCTGCCATTTCTTTGCGATGCCAAGGTTCGCCTTTCACTACCAGTCTTGGTATCCTCCCCCTCCCCAGTTGCCCTTCCGAAACTATACTCCATTCTTTCATGAGCAGCATTTTCTGTTGATAGTGCCAGAGGCCAGGAAGGCTCCTAACAGTACAGTTCCAACAAAGAGTCTGAAACTGAACAATCTCTTTTTTTGTAAGAGGACATAAGGAAGTCTAAGATATGGGTTTTAAAATGAGAACAACAAAAAAAATGTGCCGCTGGCACTGGCAGTTTTTAAATAAAAACACACAAAATTTCTCTTCCAAAGGGGCAGGTAACATACAATGGCTTTCACTGGCAATGAGCACCTGCTCCTCCTATGTACATAAAAATGGTCTGCAGAAAAGAAGGAAAACACATTACACTGTGGATCCATATACCCACAGATGTAAACAACATTCTAGTATTTCTACTCTGTTTCTGCAGAAGAAAATGGTGAGGCCAAATGCTACAAATTTCTGCTGGTTCTTCCCAATACAGTCTTGCTCCTCTTCTGACAATTGCACAAGGCAAGCCATCGACAACTGCTGAAATATACTATTTTTCTTGTCAGAAATACTTTAAAAGATTTACTGCAGAAAGACACATTATTTTATGCAAGTGTTTCAGCAACCCAATCTCTTTGCCTAACAATGGGGAAACAGCTGCTCTTAAGACATAGCTGCTCTATTAACACTAACTGAGAGAAGCTCCTTCTCTTCCCAAATACACTCTTTCTGCTCTAGGAGCATACCAGTGGGAAAGAAGCAGACAGCTTCTTCCCTTATGGTATCCAGACTGTTCAGTAAATAAAAAAAGCTTTTGAAATTATCACATATATCACCCTCAGCTTTCACTGATTTCCTGAATTCCTCAATGGGACTAGAAGTAACCAAAGGTCAGTGTTAGACCTCAGAAAGGAAGAAAGTAACTTTACATATTTTAAGTCTGCATCAATTTCTCAAGGAAGGCGTCTTCCTTTCTTTGATCTCATTTTTTCATTCAAAACTTTATGTCCTGGACTGTGAACATATGGACTAATTCTCTGCACAGAGGTTACACACTGGTCACAATTGAAGAATCAACGTTTACAGCATGGTGTAACTGAGATAATTCTCCTTCTTCAAAAGGCCAAACTCTAGAGGTTTAACACCACTAAACTGAATGGTGTTATGTTAGTAGGAGAAACTGAGTTATGACAGCTGTTCAGAATTATTTGGTTAACATTTTTATTGGAAATATTATGGCAAATTATTATTAAATTTCTTTGTATGAGACCAAGATAACCACCTGCACAGCTTTCTCCATAAAGCCAGCAAAAAGTTAAAGATTAAGTTCTTCTTTTGAAACAAACAAAATGAACAAAAAAAATCCAAACACACACATAGAAGCCCCCAAACTATCAGCTTTTTTCCCACTTCCAAATGTAGACATCCCAATGTGAAATCAGTATGAATACAAAACAGAAAATTATGGAGAACATCAAGGATTAGTACTTGTCAACTAAATCATATTGTTACTTCATGATCTCTCATCTATGGACAACCTTTAGTAACATGAAGCAACTGCTGCTCACGATGCAGAACTGCTGCCTACAGAATTATTAAAACTGAATTCCTAATTACTACAACAGAATTCCTAATTCAGTGAGGAAAGATGGAGGTGGTCCTTCCCTCATGAAATCTAGATGTTTCCAGGGAGCCCCTATGTGCAAGAGCTTGTGTCAGTTGTTCAGTAATGTATTAAAATCATCTTTGTTCATATCCATTGACAAAGGGCCTTCTAAAAAATCTCCTTTGGCCGTGTTCAAGGCTTTATGCTACCATCAGATTAAAAAATGAAAACAAACAATAACAGATATCTCAAACTGAATGCAACCATTAAACGCTTTCTTTGCCTTTAGCATATACTAAAAGAGGTTGAGAATTTCTACCTACACCTGATACATAGATGTATTCAATACAAATACTGCACAGCCAGACCTAAAAGGACCCACCCTGAGCTTTTCCCAATGTTTGGTGGGAAGTCCTCTACCATTATTCGGTAGATGGAGCAGTTCAGTTCTGCCTGTATCTGAAAAAATTAATTGCAGATCTTTTCTGCCCAGTTTGGCTGAATTATCTCACCAAGACACTACAGCTACAGCAGGAACTTCATGTTACAATCTGAAAAACAGTAGGAGAGAACAAGAGTTCCCACTGCTAATACATACCGTCCATGCTGTCCCTAGAGAAGGTAACTCCACAGCTTTAATTCAGAAAGTAGATTGCAAATATATCCCTTTATGTCTGCATTCTGCCTACTGTCTACCCTTGGATTTTTAAATTAACATTGAGAAGACGCTCAGAACAACCTCTAAGTTTTCTAACTGCTTCAGGTTTTCTTTATCAATACAGAACACAACCATGCCTTGCTCCCACTTGGAACTTCTCCATAAGATGGGTAAATACCAGGTGTCCACACTGACCATACCAGACTTACCTTTCTCTTTCTATAAATACTGTGAATTAACAGATCTTGCTGCAGCTCTCACAAGCTAACGCTATTACAACCGATTAACACTTTTTTCAGTGGTACTACTTTTGACAAAATAATACAACCTGGAGGTTGGACTAGACAGTCTTCAAAGGTCCCTTCCAATCCAAACCATTTAGTGATCCATATTAAATTTTTAAGATAATTTTCTCCCAAGGCTTCTCTTTTACTGCCTCTTGTCTCATGTAGTGTGCATATGAAATGACAACACACAGGGACTACCATATTGAGAACCCACAACTCTCTTTCCCCTTGGCTAATACTGATAATGCAGTTAATTACATGCATAGCTGTAATTATACATCCATAACTAATGCTTGCATATCTCACCACAGTTGATGCTCCTGGAAACAAACTGTAATGAAGAAGTTATAAGATACAGAAAACATTTTGTGAGCCCTGCCAACTGGGGTTCTGCAATTCTTACCAGAATCTGCACTGTGTGGCACACCTGAATTCTCCTCTCCTTCCCACAGGAACACTGCTAGCATTGAAACATTGAAGAGTAGCTGTCCTGAGGATGTACCCACTTAGGACACCAGTCTTTACCCGATGCTAAGACTACAACTACGTTGTTCCAATGTCAAAACAGTGACTTACAGTGTCTCTTCCATAACGTCAAAGCTACATAGTTGCACAATGTCATTCCACTGAAATTACACATCTCGGAACCAACCCATAGCAGAACATACTGGACTTGCCCAGGTAGGTCTGAATTCAAAAGCAAGACATCAGCAGTATGAAAACTGTACTGACTCAGGCTTACCATTTCCAAATGAAACTAAAACTACTGGTTTTCTTAAATGACTCCAAATTGCTAGCCTGAGAGGCTACATCTCTCCCCAGTCCACATCCATGGGGGGGGGGGGGCGCCTCTTTGTTCTCTGAAGGGGGCCCTCAAGTCTGAATCTCAATAGATCAAGAGAGAAAAGCCTCAAGACAGGAAAGCAAGGCTTATCCCCTCACTCTTCCATGAAGACCAGTGAACACAGCAAGAACAATTAGCTGGAAACAAAGGATCTGTGGGTTGACTTAGGTTTGATTTTCAAGTCTAGTTTGGTTGTTCTTTATTTATTCATTTAGGGGAGGGAAGCCTGACCGCTTTTACCCTTATGCCATCATTCCTTTAATTAGAAAAAGTTGCCTATAGGCCAGCAAAGTTGTTTTTCCAACCTTCATATAGTAATTATACAGAATTAATTCAAAGCTAAAAGCCTCTCCATCTCTAGAGTGAGATTAATAATTTTACAAAATTTAAGCAATTTGGAACATAGCAAAAAAAAAAAATAAATCTTAAAACCTACTGTTTTAACTTGAATCCACATACCACCACCACTGAATTGTGGATGTTTCGATCCCTCTGGCATATGAGCCAGGAGATCAATTTAAAATTCCAGTGTAAATAGCCCAAGACCATTTTATTTATGTGTTTGTTTTAAAATAGAACTCGAATTCCAACTTGGATTTAAAATTATGCAGATTATTTTCTTCACTTCTCCCTCTGCAGACATCTCTCCTCTATCATAATATGTCTTCTGAGTCATTTGCAGCTGCAGGGGATGAAGCCTTTGAAACCTCTACTTTCCAGAAAACCATCCCAATACAGCATGACACTACCAACTCTTGTTACCCAAACACACAAACAGACACTCTCCAAACAAGTTAAATTTCTAAGGTAGATGAAGGAAAAAATGGGCTGTTTTTAGCAGGTCAAGAAATAATAGCAAAAGTCATTGCATATTAGAAAAGTTTATGAAAGATGCTCTACATGGTTACACCCTAGAGCTAATCTACAAAATACAGACTGAAATCACCAGAATTTCATACGGAGTGTGGAACAGATGCTCAAGTCTCAACAGTTTGTCTAAATATGTCAGAGAAGAAAGCCAGGACAGAGAAAGGCTCAGAGCAACACAGGGCAGCAGAGACGATTTTTCTCCTTCAAAATTGCTTTCCACATTTGCACTTTTACAAAAGTTTCACTTTCAGCTCCAAAATATGAAGATCAGTCTTTTCAAAAAAGACCGCATAAACTGACCTAGTTCTAACATTAGTTACATTAAAAAAAAAAATTCTGTTCAAGGTCTGGGTGATATTTTTTTTTTTAAGTGTCCTTTTCTTCCTTTTCTGGAACTGGTACTGGCACTAGATGTCAAAACCTACTTGCCATAGATATGGTTAAAATTGTATTAAGTGGTCCAAAGTGAAAAAGACCTTACATTTTCATTAGGCTTTGTAGGCTTTTTGGTTGACTGGCTCTTTTCCCCCCCCCCTTTCTCCCTTCTCCTGAGCAGTTAACAACCACCATACCAAATGTTCTGTCTTTCAGTCTCCAATGGAAGTTCTCATTTGTTCAAATTTTCTGCCTTTTTTTTTTCAGAAAAAGAAGATTAAGCACAACAAGAAAAGTTATGCATATCTATAGGAGAAGAAATTAAAGACGTACATAAAGTATAGCTCAGAACTATACCCCACATCTAGACCTGAATTTTGAGAGTTTGGTGAGCAGAAATGATTTCAGTGCATGTGAAGAGGGACAGTGGGAGGTGGGGTGAAAAGGTTGATAGGAGGAATGTACTTGAACCACAGGGGGTAGAGTTTCAACAGATGAGTACACTGGTGCTTGAAGGGAGAGGGGAAAAAAAAACTTGGGAGCACAAAAAAAAAAACAAACACAAAAAAACCCCAAAAAAACCCCAAACACCAATACTCCAACATTTTAAAAGCCTCACAACCAAAGGGTATACCAGATATCTTTTTCAGAATGCAAGGACCAGTACTTACGTTTAGGAATTTTTTTTTTCCAGTTTGTTTGGCTCAGTGTTACTGAAAAAGTTTGTCCAAAAGTCCATGTGCTGAGCCAACACTTATCAGGTTTCAATTTCCAGCTGAAGCCACAACCGTTGCTATGAAGACTAATGTGCAACTGTATTCCAGAAAGCAAAGCAATGGAAAAGACTATGCTGATATGTAACAAATATGTTCAGTGGCACCAACAGTAAAAATTGTGTTATACCAACCTGTGTCATAGATATTTTTCACCTCTTATAATTAGAGAATCCAGTTTTTGGCCAGAGGGTATTATCTAAATAGTTCTAAATTCCTTGTTACCCTGCCTCAATATATTACCATCTCTCTTAAAATATGAAGCAGTAATTTAAAGAGTCACCCCTGCTATGGTCACTCCAGCAAGATTCAACATAGTACACAGCAGACTGCCAGTCTAGTCAGACAAAAACTGAACTGCTCATGTGAGGTATCTTTGCCAAGACCGATATATCTCTCACACTTCTGCTAGACTATATGATAAATGTACGTTGGCCAAGGAAAAATAGGCAAGAATTATTTTCACTTCAGCTACAAATTCAAGCGCTAGAATTCCTGCATGTACCGAGAATATGTGAATAGTTAGCTAAAACAATTCTATAACTAAGGAAGAAAGTGTTAAAACAACTGCATTTTGTAGGAATTTATTGAAATGTTGGTTTTGCTAAACTCTATCACTCCAAAACATAAGAAAAATTGTTTGAACTGCATTTAAAAAATAAAAATCATTGTCCTATTTTCACAGAATCAAAGAATCATTTAGGTTGGAAAAGACGTCCAAGATCATCAAGTCCAACCTTTGACTGATCACTACCTTGTCAATTAGACCAGAGGACTAAGTGCCACATGCAACTATTCCTTGAATACCTCCAGGAAGATGGTGACTCCACCATCTCCATGGGCAGCCCATTCCAACACTTAACAATGCTTTCCATGAAGAAGTTTCTCCCCATGTCCAACCTGAACCTCCCCCAGCACAGCTTGAGGTTGTTTCCTTTTGTCCCATCCCTTGTTCCCCGGGAGCAAAGCCCAACCCCTATCTGGCTTCAACCTCCTCAGGTAGTTGTAGAGAGTGAGGAGGCCCCTGAACCTCCTTTTCTCCAGGCCGAGTCCTGTCCCAGAATTGTTAAGGTTGGAAAAAGCCTTTACGATCAAATTCAACCATCAACGAAGAGCGAACAAAACCAGTGAGTTTTCACCTCTACCCAAAAGAGATGTCCACTGTCACAAGCCATGCACAACACAAGTTTGCATGGGAGGTTCAAGATGTTGGGACACAGTTTTGAGTAATTTCTCCCTTCTCTGTGAGTTACAAATCCAGTAATGGCAATTCACCTGCACAGCAGGAGATGTCTGGCTAATGGTTTTTGTGTGCCCTGATGCTTCCCTTTCAGCTTCCTTCTCCTTCTCCTTAAGGAAAGCAGCAGTTTGCAGCTCTAAGCACTACATACAGGTCAGCACAGAAATGAGCTCGGAGATGTCAGGTACCAAGTGCTGGTCAGAAAACCATCCCATCTCCTCTGTGGCAGAGGTAGGAAAGACAGCTGAATAGGCATCTTAGAGTGCAAAACCAGCCCAAACACTCAAGTTACATAATTTCCAGCTAAAACTAAGTCCATTACTGTTCACAACAGTAACAAAACTTTTAAAGACATGATTCTTTAGATATGTGTCTGGGCTTCATTTGAAGACAACTGGCATTGTTTCAATTTTTTAAAACCATACAACCACCTTAGATTGTATGCTTACAAGGAAAAAGTTTGAAGAATCCACAACTCAAGTGCTGCAAGTGTTGGCCCATTCAAAACCAGAAGAAAATACAGGACAAGGGACAGAAATAAGAATAAGCTTCCTCACGAGAGGCAGCAGAGGGGCAGGCACTGATCTCTGATGACCGGTGACAAGACTCGAGGGAACAGCTGAAACCGTGTCAGCGGAGGTCCACACTGGACATCAGGAAAAGGTTCGTCCCCCAGAGGGTGATCAGGCACTGGAATAGGCTTCCCAGGGAAGTGGTCAAGAGTTTAAGGAGCATTTGGACAATGCACTCAGGGACATGGTGGGATTCTTGGGTTGTTCTGTGCAAGGGCCAGGAGTTGGACTCAATGATCCATGTGTGTCCCTTCCAACCCAGGCTATTCTGTGATTACATCTTCACAGAGACTAAAGCAATATAGACAGGGCAGCGTTTTGCTGCAAGGAAAACGGGCAAGGAAACAATGTTCATTTTCCCAACATTTATGCATCTCTTATTACTACATAAAAGATAGGCCACCATCAGAAGAAAGAGAGATGGGTTTCAAGTCAGTAAACACATAACAAAGTATACTCTTTACTTACAGCATGTGCACAGTCACAGGAAAGGACAACTACATGGTTAATTTTATGGAAGTTTCCAACAGACTACATTAGGACCCTTGAATTCCCATTCTTACTAAGAGGTTAGAAGAAAACCACGTCTGAATATCACCAACCATCTAGTCTCAGGAAACTTACATAAAAATCTCAACTGAAGGAGGAAGGTTGACGTGCTGACAGCATTACTTGAATCTGTTGTCAAACCCTACATATCCCTCCTCTTGTGTAACCTCAAAATGTTAGATGTATTTGACATGGGTTGTCAGCTTCATACATTTTCATTAAGGAAAATAAGGTCCACATGGAGCATTTTGTCCATGTTCATGCACACACTCTGACTTGCAAAAAGCTCTAGGAAATTAGATCATCTTCAAGCAATGATCCCCTGCTGTATTAAAGAATGGGAACTTGAAGCCATCACATCTCCAGAATCTGAAGTTCTCTTAGAAGCAGTGACTCATCCTCCCTTTCAGTTGAAGCAAGCTCAACAAGAAAAAAAGCTAGGTTACCATATATGTATTCATGGAGCTGATAAAAAAATTACACAGTCCCTGATGACACAGTATTTCAGAGATAGTTTTATACTTCATATGCCACCCATAAATTAGGACTGTACACTAAGCCCTTTGAAGTAGAGATTTTAAGAACATAGGAGGTAATACACACTTCAGTCCACAGCTTTTCCTGGAAATTTTAAATAAAACTATTTGAGTAGTAACCTAAGGGATGCCTGGGAAAGAATTTAAGGACTGGGTAAAGTCCTTGAAACCACGAGAGTTGGGCTAGATAAACATGTCCAAAGACCAGAGTGAGGTATCAAGGTAGAAGTGGCAAACATGGAAGAAGAAGTTACAAGGAGAGTTTAACTTTGAGAAATAAAAATCAAAAGGAAAGCAGAAGCAAAAGAGAAAACGCATACAGCTAAGACACAGTTATTATTTGGTAATAGATCTGTTTGGGAATAATTTTTTTCTTATTTCTCACCCTCCCCCTGCCCCCTGGACCCCTCAGCCTCTTTACGGAAGATGATGTTTCACAAACACTTTAAATCAACTTAATTAAATACCGAGAGGGGAAATCTTTTCCCTCAGCATGGACTGGTAGTTCCCATTCATTCCCTTGTCCTAGTGCTAGCTCCCGTGGAGTTTTGCAGTGCAATTTGACTGCAAATGGAACACAGCAGAAGCAACAATAAGGAGACTTATGTCCTTAAAAGCGGAAAGAATAGGTCACTTATCACATTTGCATAACATTTCCAGGTAGTATATTCAGCTTTCTAAAGAACTCCGAAGGCCACTCACTAGAAATGCACCAAAATGAGTTCATTTGTACATAAACTAAAACACTTTTCTAAGGGGATCCCTACCAGCAGTACCTTCAAGACTTCTTCATAGTGTGATTTACTGCCAAAATGTCTTGTCCATCACTTCCACTAGCTTCTCACAATTACCTTCCTGCTCCTAGCAGCCATTGAAAACAAGCTTACTACAGATAAATCAAACACTCACAATGGAAACCTGCCATTAGGAAAAATAGATCAATGCACCTTCAAGGGTTTGCAAACAAGCACAGTGTGAATCAGTGTTCACCCTGCTCTTAAGCGCAGGCATGTGCTCAGCAGCTTGAGAAATCAGTACCTTACTGATGCGTACCACACACGTGGCAACACCCACTTAGTGTCTGCCCATAACACAGAAGTTTACCTCTGTCAGATTAGAAATGGAGAGAAGAGGAAACATGCTAGCTATTCCCTGGGGTATAGATTTCTCATTAATATTCCTCTTAAATGTTAACAGTGATCAGAAAACAGAAGAAATTGGCAGAAAGGTTGTGACATTATCCTCCAATCTCTCTTTCGTGTCTCCCAACACTTGCAATAATGAAAGATCACACCACAAAACCAAATTCTTGCAAATAGCTTGATGCAAAAATGCTGACTGAAAGACAGCTCCACAATTTTGTGATTATTCTTCCATTCATCTCTCTAACACCATATGCTTGCAGTTTGTTTTATGGTAAGTGTCACATATATATTATCACCTCATACTGACTTCTGCCACTTGCTTTTAGTTTCTCTTTCTCTCCTTTCAGTGTTATATTTGGAGAGAGAGGAAAAAATATAAAAGAAAAAAAAAGTGACTGAGTCACTGAGTCAAGTAAAAGGAAAATTATCCGAAATCCTTTAAACAGTTGCTCTGTTAAATTGACACAAGTTTAACAACGTGTACTTGGCACATTCCTCCTGCCACGAATACAAGAAACTTTTTCAAAAAAATCTCCCTCAAAGCAGGGAAATCTTTTAAAGATACAGCACATACCTTACTGAATGGTGGCTTGATGGTTTTACAAAGCCATTTGTAATCACAAGTGCTCAAACCACAAAGACTTCATAACCATAAAACCTTTTTTTTGAAATCTCCTTTTTAATAAAATAATGACTGAACAGGGAGGCAAACCCAGTCAACTCATTCTTCCTCAAGTTCTACTTTCTGGACAGTGCAGTGACACAACAGAGAAGAAAGTCTTCTAGACCCAGGTGTAGAAGATCAGAAGAGACAACAGTACTTTTTCTTGATTCAAAAATGCATGATGTTTTCTAGCCTCTGGAGTTCTCAAATTCCCATTACCTTCTACATGACAACTTTATTTTTTTTAAATACAAGGACATGCTGCACATTCACAGTACAGCATGACAGAGAGCTCCTAAACTTTAAAGAGATCATTCATTTTGAGGAAACTGACTACCAAGTGACAGCAAAGTCTCAGCTCAAGAGGAAAATTGTACTTGATGGCCTTATCTAAGTCCCAAGCAAATCCTTATCTGAGAATCACAGAATTAGAAATGTTGTGGTTGGCAATATACAAAAACATCCCCCCTGTACTTGTCACTGGAACAGGAGGACACTGCATTTTAGTGTACAGGTGCACTGGCAGAGATCCGTGGAAAACTTTTCCTAGTTACAGTTATACCTATAGACATAATCTCCATCCATACTGAAGCTGTCTAGAGTATCAGAAGAAGAAAGCCACACGTCTTACGTGTGCACTCGAGAGCTCTGTTCCCTGTGTATCAGCATGGAAATCCTGGGATCATATTCCAACACCACTCTGTAGGTTGGGCACTGAGAATGCATGTCCATGAGCCCAAACCTTAAAATCAAAGAGACTTCTACTAGGTAGAAAAAACAAAGAGCGGAAGGAAGGGTGGAACACCACGTTACTCTTGATCTGCCATTCGCTGCTCAGTGGCATTGCTGTCAGGAAGTACAGTGCACACAGCAGTGTTTCAGCAACAGTTACACCTTTACATAGCATAATGAGCTTTGTTTGATGAACACCAGGGCAAAGAGGCATTAAAAAAAAATAACTCCGTAGGACAATGTATACAATATATTGTACCCGAACAGTGAGGATACAGTACTAGCTTTTAAGAACAGTATGGTCAGGTTATATAATGACTGAGCAAATGCAGATACTTCTGGAGACCAAGACTGCTACAGAGTAAGTAGGTAAGAGGTTTTTCCTATCCCTTTATCAGAATCCCTCTGAACTGTGCATCTATTAATTTTTTCCTGGCATAGAGAGAATATAAGGAAAAAATATCAAAATGGTATAGAAACCAGTTCTCTTCCTCCCCCACTCCCCAACCCATTGTTCATTAAAAAAAAAAAAATACTCAGACAATGATACTCACAGCAAAGTTGCAAGCTACAGCACAGTGAGTTTCAAAGAGATTACACAGGGAGAGAAAAGAAAGCCAACTACCCCTATGCAACCTTTCCAGTATGAATGAACTGTGAACCAGGTTCACCTCTACGTTGGTCAATCCACACACTAAGATTCACAGACTGCACTACCAGTATTTTTCACCAATACTCATTTTACATCATATTCCTGTTTTAGCCATATTAATCTTTATTTTCTCTGACTGGCAAGTTTTTAAAAGCTGCTGTGGTACTTTTAACAGCCTTATGATTTTGCTAACAGTACACAAGAGGGACATTTACCAGCAAGCTGTCACCACTGCTGTTCCTCCTCCTTACCTAGTTACTGGTCATCAGATTAGATCCCTACCACCTACTTATATTGGGGGGGAACAAAAAACAAAACAAAACAAAAAGACCCCAGACAAACAAAACACACAAAAAAATAAAACAAACAAACAAAAAAAAACAACAACCACCACAACAACCCACAAAAAAAAGCCCCGAAAAACGCGGTGGGTATCAGGGAAATAAAACCTTCAGAGAAAGTAAACTTGCAGCTCTAACTGGAAGAACTTCATGTAAATTTCAATGTATTTTTCTTTACTGTGTAATATTCTGCCTAAGCCACTCAATCAAGCAAGAATGACATGGAAAGAATGGGACTAATGTGAACAATGAATAATCCATAAATGTCTACAAGATTATATAACTGATGGTGAGATGGTATGCATGTGTGCATGCATTTGGGGTAAAGGAGGAGAAACAGACAAGGGGAAAAAGAAGGAAACAACATCCTCTGTCACGGATAGGGGACAGAGCACAGTTCTTACTCAACTTCCCTCTCTTCCCGAAAGACAAATATTTTAACCAAGGGCTATCAGGCAGCTGAGTGACAAAAGCAATAGAAAATCCATTTGCTTACGAACAGAGTTCAAAACATCCCTTGCTAAAATTGCACTGTAACTGCTGTATCAAGAAACACAGCTCATAGGCAACCATGTTTATACTACAGCAATTAA
The DNA here is from genome assembly GCF_001715985.3 of Manacus vitellinus. Classification (NCBI taxonomy): domain Eukaryota; kingdom Metazoa; phylum Chordata; class Aves; order Passeriformes; family Pipridae; genus Manacus; species Manacus vitellinus. The sequence goes on along the minus strand of NW_021940535.1, from coordinate 7,847,660 downwards.
CACACGGTACATTTCCTGCACTGTTATTATCATTGGCGCTCTTGATGTGTTTGTTACACATCTTGAGCCTTGGCAGGTTAAGAGATACTCTTATAAAGTTAACAACAAAACCCTACTGATTTTAAATGTACTCACTGTTATTTTTCAGGAACTCCTATATTTACTTTATACCGTTCTCGGGGGAGAGCTGGACAGTTGTATTGGTTCTGCAAGGAAAAGATATTCAAAATAAACTTTGCAAAGGCTTTGAGCCAAAAAAACTTTACAAACGTAACTTTTTGGACCCACTACCCACTTGCTTTACAAAGCTGTGCACCGTGGCTCTGCATAATCACCACCCACATTTCAGAACAATCATTTAATCTGAAATTCATCAGCGGTTTAATCACTTGTGTGAGCATAAACTTCGGAAAAGGAACATATGCACATATACACACACCCCAACCCCACCAAAAGCTCTCGAAGGCCGGGTCGCGGGGGAGGCATGCCCTCGGAGGCGGCGGCTGGGTACCAACGCCGAGCCTGGCTGCCTGCGGGGATGCACTTGCTTCAAAGTTGAGGTTTCTCCTCCCGAGCGGCGCCCGCGGCGGTGCGGACACTTGCTGCGGCCGCAGTCTCCGCCCGGGCCTGACCCCGCAT